>NW_028301577.1:7165000-7270000 GCF_042242905.1 Orbicella faveolata
AGAGTTAAGTTTCGATTCGGAAGGCTCCGAAATAAACTTCGATCGAGCACGTTCGACAACTGTGAACTCACTGCTTAGAGCTTTGAGAGCAATTTGCAATATTTCAAGCGACGACGGGGAAGACGTCTTTGCGGACGAGCTGCTTGTATATTAGAAATAGAAAGCTAGATACGAAGTGGAGGAGCAGGCAAACAAACAGCAGGAAAGAAAACTCAAGGACTGCTTTGGATGGTAATTTCGTCAACTAAATATAAGATTCCCACGCGTGTTTATAGCCCGTTTACATTTGTCCTTACCGAGAATGTATTTTGTCAAGGTTCTGTTAAATCCAGTTTGTGTTTTACTTTCAGTTGAATGCTTCATATTTATAAGAGCGACGTACGTGTTGCAGTTTTCGAGACTTGACGACCTCCAAAACATTGGCTTCGATCGATTGAAAATCGTATTGTTTGGACCTGTATTTTTGAAGCTGCGGGAAGCAAGGCGGAAGGAAACATTTCATACAATTACCGATTTCACATTGTCACACGTTTTAAGTCGTAACTCCAAATAACCAATGTAAATTGTTCTCAAAGTTTGCAGTGAAATTCGTCGGATAAGCGAAAAGGATGTGTTCCCTAAGCGGTCCGCAGATAATGTTACGCGGTCATATTTTCGACGCTATTGCACAGAATCTTTGTCACACTGCTGATTTCCAAACCTTCGAAAAACTCTGTGAGTCTAACAATTTTGTTATCATGTAATTCTAGAGGATTAATCTGCGACTTTCATCTAAATCGAAAGAGAAATAAGTGTTGGTTAGCGGCGTACAGTTGCGATCTATTTACGTATCAGTATAACGCTTCTTGATCATGACCGGATCACACAACTTTGCCGGTTATGTTATAAATACTGCGGGATTGGAAGATATAGGTTGTCGGTGGTATTTCTACAAATTGCTGGTTAGCTTTAAGCAGAAAATTTATGAAAACAGCGTTCGAAAGTCTGCGGAACAAATTCCAGTGAGAGTTCTTCAATGGTTCTCACAGATTCAGTTCGCTTGTTTCGGTTCGACAAAATCAACCATCGTTTACGTCTTTATTGCACCATTAGCCGATCATCGCCAGTAAATTGTACAGTATACCTTTCTTTAAATCTGGAATGTTGCTGCAACAGCCGATAGCACCTCTGGAAGGCGTTTCTGCGCACTTTTCGAATGTGTATTGCACCATCCTGAAGGAGATGAGAGGAAATGAGATATCCAACCTTCCTGGGTAGACGTCACAAGAGCCGCTGGACCCATTCTCCTCAAACTCGGTCGTGAAACAAAATGGCGGTGTTTTGGAGCTATTTTCGAGATTTCGTCGTGGCACAGAAAATCGAGGATTTAACGGAATCCAAAAATTTTTTCGCAGAACTATTTCAAATAATAAGTAGATTCGTTCTAGCGAAAAAAAATTTTTGGGGTTAGGTGCACTTTAATTCTATGCGAGTACTGCATTGATAAATTTTATATAATTCTCATTTTTGACAGAAATGCTTCGACTATTTGAAGCTGTTGCCATGGCTAATGAACGGATTGTGTTTGCATAGAATAACACGTGTAGTCTTCTTTTGACCTATTTTGTCTACGCTATTAAAGATCCAAATTTGAGTTAAGTCTACACAAGTTACAGTACTTACTTTTCTTAAAACACACAATATCTTCTGAAAGCATACGAGTACAAGCGATAAAACATTTTCATTACTTTACCTAAGCTTGTGCTAATTAACAAAAAATCAGTCAGGGAATACGCGCCTGATCTTATACAGGTTTAAAGTAGTTCTTAACTTTCGTATAAAACAATAGTGTCTCAGCGGCGAGTTTGAAAACAAACGCGAACTTCAGCTAAATTCCGAAAAAGGTCAGCTTCTTAACTAATTAAAAAATCGTACATAAAGGCAATTGAAGTAGACATCTTTTGTTCCGAGAGGAATGTGCTAAAAGCCCCGAGATATGCATTTATATAAGGTGTTCGTTTGAGGAAAAAATCTGGACCTTATTTTAAACATGTGTATCTATTTACAGGGGAAAAAAAACCTGTGACAAATAGTAACAGTCCTCAATTTAGTTCTTTTAAAAGCGAATTTTCTGTGTTCTTGAAATGATAATTTGATCAAAACAGTCTATTCATAAGTTGGACAAATGCTGGACTAGAGGCAATGCTAAAATCATTTGTTTTGTCTCACAACGGTCTGCTTAAGCCTTAAATTAATCCGATCACGTCGCTGTTTCGAGGGACTACTTCTGAAGGTGATTGAAAATGAAAAAGAATCACGGCCAATCTCGCTTTAAACATGTAAACTCAATATGAAAAACTATAGAGCCTGTTACGGAAGTATCAGAGAAAACCATTTTAAAAACTAATTAGAGACGAAACAGCAAAGTGATTTTAGTTCACATTGTTCATTTATGAATGTCTCTCCGTCAAACCTATATTCCAGTGCAGAGTATGTATTGAAAAGCGAATAAAAATTCAGAGACCAAAGCAGGACCAAAGCTAATCAACAGATAGGAAACGCGATATTGTAAAATTGTTCTTATCTTTACAGCTAGTAAGACAATAGTTTGCCGACTCATTCGTCATGCACTGGAGACATTGTTTAGACTTCCAATATTATAATGCCTCTTATGATCAGCTACAGTTTATAAGCAAAGGCCAATATGGCTTCCTTCTGTGGTTTTGTTTAATGATGTTTGCCTGAAGGAAAGATCAACGCAATATTGTTTATATCACTTTCGTCAGTGGACATCAGAACTGCATCTTCTAATATTTTATTATTTTATGTTCGTAATTTGTCTTTATTAAATTGTAACAATTAAATACGTAAAATGCATAACTTTGGGATCATCAAGAAAGCGGCTTAATGGCTGTTTTCTTTGGGAGTACACATACAGAAAATTCTAGAGATTCTAATTATTCACCGGAGAGTGGATACCGATGGAATTTGTCTTATTAGTCATTTTACTCATTCCTTTTTCTAAGCTTTAAAAAGGCGAGTCTGGAAAACTGAAGGAGATTTGAAGTGTGTTGTCTTCTTGGTCAAGATATTTGACTCTACACAGTCTTTCTCTCCAATAGCACATATTAACAATGACGATCGGACTTTTAGGGAAAAATTCGAAAAATCAGCAGCTGCTGGTGGATGAATCTTTATTTCTTGGCAAAACCGTAACTGACCAAAACTAGACTGTGGCTTCTGGTCGAGAAAGCAACAATAAATCGCGATCGATCTTTAACAAGATTCAGCAAGTTTTTCAATTTGTAAGACATGCAAAGTTGACAACTACGCGCTTGAAATACCCACACCGTGAAAATGAAGAAAAATCGGCCAGACAAAGGGTGTTTCAGCGGAAATCATTAGTAAATTGTTGTGTGACATGACCGTTAAGTCGAAATCTCTACCTTTGCTGTTTCTGATAAATATAACAAAGATATTACAACACCGCTTCAAGAGTTTGTGGGACCTTACTGTGCGCCCCTCAGTATGTATTCGTATGTGCATACACTTACATACATTCATTTTTTATTATAAGCGTTGTCCTCGGGGTCGCCTTCGTCATAGCTTAAAGCTAAGCTCTCTAGTGATCCCAGCTATTGCTTAACTTGGACCGCTTGACTCAGAGTGTTGCACACCAACCATTAGTTCATCCGTTGTCCTCATATATGCATCATAAATACATAGTTTTCACCTGTAACTTTTATTATTTCATTATGCCATAAGCAGCCATAACAATCAACTCTGAGAAATGTTTTCAAGATGTTCGCCCGGCGCCTGAAAATATTGGACTGATCGTAAACTTGAATTCCACAGGAAAACTATAACTCTAAAAGTAAATCCATGAAACCTTGTCTACATTGTAAAACATATTCGTCGCGAAATGCTTTTTGACTCTGCTTTGTTACGCTTGCAAAAAAATTTTTATACGCGCCATTTTTTAACCTTGAGTACGTAAATTAGGGCTTTCAGAATCAAACAGTAGCCGGGAACAATACGAGAGTTTGTATACATAATACTAGCTACATAAGTGTGTACTCATCAAAAACGGTTTGTTTGAAAATCTTTAATTGTAATTTTTGTCAGTTGGTTGTGTATTTAAACGTTCGCAACATTTTGTTGAATATAATATCAAAAAACAAAATTACTTTGTCATTCTGTTTAGTAGTTTACCATACATTTTTATATCATACGGCAGCATGCAGACAAATACTTACGTTTAGATAGTTGATATTAGATTGATATCCTTCGGCACTTTTTAAGCCTCTTGTCTTCCTAGCCGTTTGTTTAGGACTGATTGCTAGAGGTCCTCCGATTTCTTATAAGAAAAATCCAACCAGGCTACCTGGGAACTATGATTTGTCACTACTTGTCTTTAACGTCACTTGTATCATTAAGAATTTACCGGATACACTACGAGTGATATCAGATTTGAATATTCTCTGATTGATAACTAATTTATTACAGGACTGGCTAAGTTACGAACGTGCGAGAGTTAAGGAACGGACATTACTTTCTTGAGGGGGCGGGGGGAGAGGTTTAGGCAATTTTAAAACTGAATAAAGTTCCTGCACGGCAAAAACTGCGGAAATACAATTCGTGCAAGGCGAGTAAAACGACGATAAGTCAAAGACTACTGCAAGGCTGACACAACGTGGTATATTAAAAACAATATATGGGCTCGCCAGACCAGCCTTCTTCAGTTCAGATGTTACCTGAGCCTGAAGAAAAATTGTTTTTAATATACCACGTTGTGTCAGCCTTGCAGTAGTCTTTGACTTCTCATCGTTTTACGTTTCAAGTTTGGCTGATTAGATCTGTGAGATCCAACGTTCAAACAAGCAGGGATCTTCGTTCACAACTTTGCGGTTTATTTAGTTTGCAAGGGGAGCCATCAACAGCAACAACAACAACAATAACAACATTAAGCAAATTATTCAATCACGGAGTCACGGGGTAAAAATCGAGCATGTGCTTTCTACTATCCACGTTCTGTGTTTGACTTTGTAAAAAATTCTTGCACAAGTTATTGCCCACCAAAAAAACAAATCATGCACAACCTAAAAGTGAGAAAAAAATTCCATGCCCCATAAAATTCCTTCCCCCCCTCCCCCCACCCCCCTCAAAAAAATTAGGGCCCGTCCCTAATTTGCACTGCAAATAAACGCCTTTGGCCCGCTCTCAGTCAACCACAGTGAAGTAATTTTCTCGTGCAGTCATATAATAATATTAATAATCAGTTCAGATAAACAACATATTCGATTATTGTTTGCAAGATGGACCACAAATAACTCAAAACCACAAATTTGTGGTCAAACTGCTGACTTCATATATTGACGCAAATTGTGGTCGTTAATGGCCATTGGCCTTTTAAAATCTCTTACGCAAGTGTTCCGGGGGGTGAGGAGACCATGCTCTGCCCCTAGGTCCAAACCCCCACTCCTTAACATTCTGTTTCTGACAGAAAAGGTAACCCTTTCCATACCTGCATTACAAAATTATATCTCTTTTGGATACTGACAGTAGAAGCACTGGATCCCTCTTCTATCCATAGATTAAGTAACCCCTTGAAATACCTGATGACTTTTTTCAAGATGTTTTCAAATGAACTTTTCAAACACCTTAATGAAAACTTTCTACTGTTTTCTATTCTTCAGCTCGTGAAAACCCTACCCTCCTAAATACCCCAGCCAGAATAAGTGACCCCTTGGGGGCAGACCCACCCTGTAAAGTCAATTATAGGAAGTACCCCCAGGGCACACTGAAGAGTTTGTTTCGCTGAGTATCATGATCAAGTGATTATCAATAATAAAACACGTCCTAAAGCCCAAACTGAACGGTCATTGCAGTGTATATACAGACAAAGTGTCTTAAATGACTTTAATAGTTAGCTGTATCGGAAAAAAGTTAGAATTCCATAGTCGAACGCAAACTGGGAGGTGTGTCAAAATTTAATCAGTATACCTGGTAAGAGAAAAATTGCTGCGTCACTTGTTATAAACAATGCTTTGATTCGGATCAGCTCTAATCAAGAAGTTAAAGCCAATATACCTTGTTAAACGGCCGCAGGCAGGAAATATTGCTTGTGTTGTTTTCATGGACTTTGAACTATCCGTTTTTTTTTTTGTATAAGTGCACTTCGGTTGGAAAATTACGAAATAGTTGGGAAGCTCCCAGGAAAATGATTGTTTAATATCAAAGGGTTTTTCACCCAGCAGGGTAAGCTAGAGTTGATCTGTTATATAGAGAAACATATAGAGGTATTTAAAGTGGAATTGAGGACAGACCCTGGTGTAAGGGCGATATTGCATTGTGTGTTTGATTCAAGCCTGTTTTAAGCTCTTGCTAAGTGATCAGAGATATTCCTCCAGCATCAAGATCTTCTCTCTCCTAAGTAAATCAGTTGGCCATTTTTACATATAATTATACACCTCTTACACAGAGGTGCCGCTATTGCATCGTTTGTTTAACTTAAGCCCGGTTTAAGCTCTGGCTAAAGACCCGTCTGCACTTCGTCGGAGGAATTTGAAAAAGGAGGTTTCACTCCGAAAACGCGTCAAATGTTTTCCGTCTACACTACGTCGGAGAAATTTAAAACGTAACAATCACCGATCATTTTGGACATGATTATCGTGGTGTCATAGTTTTAGAAAAGTGTTTTCCGTCCAAACGAAAATGAAAAGCCGGCGCTTTCAAATTCCTCCGGTTTGAAAAGCATTTTCGAAAAGCTCCATTTTCGTGACGGATTAGTGGGCCAAACCGGCGTTGAAATAAAGCTTCGTTTTCAAATTTCTCCGGCGTAGTACTAGTGTGGACGCTGCATAAGTGATGACACATGTTTGGTCTTGGATTAAAAAATCAGTTGGCCATTTATCCACGTCTCGAGTCAAAGTCACTCAATTTCCAAACGCTAAGCAGTCATCACTGCACAATCCCTTCCTCCCGCAGGAAGCCGCGGATCAATACAATATAGATAATGCTCAATTTATCATGGAAAATAAACAAAGATACACATTTTGACTCACGCGATGTTTTCTCTGCGCGCACGGCACCCTGAGAAGGCGGCTTCTTTCTATTTTAATGTCAGTTATATTAATTATTGTAGATGTTAGTGAGCACTACAGTTATTTTCAGTTCTTAGCTAGTGAGTTAGTGCGTTTAACATTGTATAGCTGAAAGAGTTTTTATCATGTTTAAGTACATTTATGATATTTTATCCTATGCATGTGGTAACGAATTTCGAAGCTCAATATCAACAATAATACTTTCCAGCGAAGGTTACGTAATACAAGTGGATATCAAAGTCTGCTGCTGTTGGCGAAGAGCGGGAAACAGGGAGTGCGTTGCGTGGTGGTTAGGCGGAGCCGGCTGTTTGTCTTTTCGAGTGAAACAACCCACTGAACTCCACGCGCACCCCACGAGGTAGTCTAAAAGTAACGACTACTCGAGAGGTCCGAAAGTATGAGGGAAATTTTGCAAGAAGATAATCTTGTTTAAATATTGTTTGTTTGTTAGCTTTGTTGTGAACTAATCGCCTATAATTTAAATCTTGTTTCAAAGATAAAGTAAAGTTATAGGTCTTGGGTTTTTCTTACCAAAGAAGATACATATTGAACTTTGAACCAGACAAAATTAACTACGGTGAACATTGCTGCTACGTAATGTAGGATATGGCTTCTTGTATGTATGTTTGTTTTTTTGTAAAAATGTGACAAAGCTGAAGGGAAGAAAGGTCAAAATTATACTGAACATATACTAAAAAGTGTCTGTAGGTGACATTTAGGTAAGAAAATTGAAAGCTCATTTTTTTTCCTTTTATCATATGACATTAATGCTGTGCACGTTATTCAAATATTCCTGGGAATTTATACACGATCTCATCATAGTGGCTTGTTTGATAAAATAAGAACAATGTCAGTTTAAGAACGTTCTTAGTTGAAATTGTCTCCAAGATAAGAATGTTTAGCCTCAACTTCCAAACAGACAGTCTTAGATAAAACAGCCATGTACAAAATGCTTTCATGTATGACGAAGCTGAAGCGAAGAAACGTCAAAAATATACTGAACATACTAAGAAAGTATCTATAGGTGAGAAACTTATAAACTTATTTATTCCTCTTATCACATGACAATGCTGTGCAAGGCATTCAGATATTCCTGTGGGAACTTATCTCACATCATAGTGCCTTGTTTGGTAAAGCAAGAACAATGTTTAACAACGTTTCTCGTTAAAATCGTCTTGAAGGTAAGAATGTTTTAGCCTCAACTTTCACAAAGACGTTCTTAGATGAAACAGCTCTATTTGCCAGAGTTTTCAAATTTTGATTTTGTAATATACTTAATTTTAACCATAGACAGTGACAGTTTATGTAATAATCAGATAATAGAATTATTAAAAGGAAGTGTATAATTTTGGGTTTTCAGTATAAACTGAACGGATGAAAACAAACAACAAGAAAGTTCAGTTCAGGTAGTTATACAACTGTCTGCCCATAAGCCAGGTTTTTCGAAATGTTTCGATTTTCTAAGTATGATCATTGAATACTTTATTCCCAAATATTGGAAAACAAGGAAAAGAATCATGATAAGACGTTCATTTTGAGTTATTTCGTTAATCCAGTGGCTTTAAACCTGTTGTGTTCACATCTTATCAGATCTTAACAAGTACATACAAAACTTATACAAGTAACTGTTGAGAACCATTTAAAAAACGTACCTTGAAAAGATAGAAGTTGTATCCTCTTAACACTTCTTGACCCTTGCGCTGCCTGTGTTTGTTTGAGAATAACAACTTAATCATGGTCCACTGGTTAAATAAAATCTCGACTAGCCGAAAATGGAGTGGTGGTTTATATTTAGTAATGTTTATCAACTTCAGTAGAAAATCGCTGTTCTTTAAGACTCGCTTTTACGTCTGTTGCGATAAATTTGACGTCAGAAAATAACAAGTCATTCAGACGACCAAGCCGTTCCTAAGTCTTCAAGAGGCCACTTGATTTTATGGCTCTTGATGTACGATTGTAAAACTTGAATAGGTTTGTGTGTTGAATAGCCAGAAACTCAACTCCTAATACTGAGGGACGGCGTAAAAAACTGAAGCCTGGGATTAAGCACTAAAACACACAATAAAGACTGATTGATTGCAATTGATTGATTGAGTGATAGAGCAGAGAATTGGAAGTCCTCTGTTACATTTAATTTATTACAGCTTACATGTTGTAGCGTCATACGGTGACGTCATAAAACGCGTTCACAATTATTATATGGCTTGAATTATATTTTAACACTCGCTTTTATGTCCGTCATGTTAAATTTGACGTCAGAAAACATCAAAAACAAGTCATTCAGAGTACCCTTCCGTTTCGAGAGGTCCTTGATGTACGATTGAAAATTATGGATAGGTTTGTGTATTGAATAGCCAGAAATAAACTCAACTCCTAATCAGGGAACGTCGAAAAACATGAAGCCTGGCCAAGTTAGGCACTCAAGCGCTTCGAGCAGAGAATTGAAAACGTAACTAACTTTAAAATGTCCCAACTTTAGTCCAGCTTATTACGTTATCAGTAGAGTTACCTGACTTAACTTTGTCTGGGACGTCATAAAACACGTTTCATGACGTGAACCAATGCTGCAAGCATAAAGACAGGAATAATCAGTTCCAGTGAGCAATTCCGAATTTAAGGTAGCTTAAGGTGTCACACGGCTTGTTTCACTAAACTTTGTAGTGTGTGGAAACACACACTACAAAGATAACAAACTTCTGTTAAAACCAATCGTCAAAGGAAAACCGGTCATAACGCCCCAATAGCTATAAGAGATGCCATAAATCTTATGATAGGGGGCATTATGCCTTAACCATTGGGGGCGTTATGTCGAAAACGGTAAATCTTGGGGGCGTTATGGCCGTTAATATAAAAACAAAACGCTCCTCTGGCTTAATCCTGGACTCAATGGCAATACCGTGATTGGACGTGAGTTGATTCAGGAAGAAAAACAATCCGGCTTCGTTGGCACACGTCAGCAAGTTTATATTAAAAAATCCCTTTAGCGCAATAGCTCTGTCATATTGTTCGCCGGCGGATGGTGACTTACCATTTATAATAACAGAGCTTTTCAGGTTGGTTAAGTATCCTTAATTATTCTGAAGAATTACTCTTTCAAAAGAGTTACAGTTCTTCAGAAACAAACCAAACTGAGCTTGTTGCTTGTGAGCAAATTTGGCGGTTGTTACCAGCAGTGAATGAGCATACCGAGGCTGGACGCTTATTCGAGGTTGGGCGCTTATTACACTAAATACGGTAATTAGGGGTTTGAAAACCACATATTTGAAAGTAACCCACCTTGGAATCAAATCGTCGTATTTAACCAAAAATTTTCCCAGACAGGATTCCACATGCTGTAATTACTTATCGAAGCCTTAAAAAGCCTCCAGCTTGATGCCCCTTGACCGTAGCGCTGCATATATACGATTTCCTTCGTTGGATACTGCGAAAAATCTACACATATCACGTTACAAATCTATTGGGGAAGGGGGGGGGGAAGGAGGGGGTCACCTGACAATGGAAATCTTGTCGAAATTGAAAATACCATATTCTCTTCTTAAAAACCATATATAATACTCCCTACTTCTCTTTTCTTGTCTTGCGCAAAAGCTGTTGGTAACTGAACACCTCAAAACAGCAACACAAAAAAGGTTTGAAAGGGTTAAGGTCACGTGAATAAAACGTAAAAATTCCAATTTATGTAAAATAAAATAATGACACGCCAAGTTTTAGAGCGAATGAACAACAAGAAATCTTTCAAATTTAGCCATACAAACGTAGCTGTGTTTCAGGAGCCAGGGCAGGTATGTCCGAAAGCCGGTTAACTTTAAAAGTTAACCGAAATATCAATTTTTCCTGTATAAAATGTTTTTCACTTCTTATGTTTGGTGTAGTTAGAGATTACTCAAGCTCTAAAAAAACTGAAGGGCCAAAAATAAAGACAGAAATCGGCACCGAAAAAATACAAAACTGGAATCAAAATTCTCGTTAATTGTGGGTTAGCTTATATTGGGGCTTTGAACTGCAATATTCTGCCGACTCATTGTACACTTGTACATGGATATGATAGCACTTGTGAGGAGGTGCCTTCACCGACTGTAACTAGTAACAGCACTATAGTCACGGTGCGTTCTACCTTTCTTGTTTTCCTTGATCATCATCGTCATCATCTTCATCATCTCTTTAGGAACCCGTCATAACGCCCCCGCCATGACGCCCCCAACCGGATAACACAAAACACCCCTCTTTTACGAGCAAGCCGTCACGTTACCTAAAATATATTTCAGCTCTTCCAACCAGCCTTGCTTCTTTCTTTCTCAACCGTCCTTCTCTAGGTTGTTTTCGGCCTCCCTCTCGCCCTTCAACCCTCTAGTAACCGTCCAAACCTTGTGAATTTTAATATTCTAGTTATTTTCAGCTCGAAAAACATTAAATAAGGCAATGAACTTGACCTTACGTATTTACATGCTTGCTGGATCATACAGATGAAGCACCATTGGCAAAAATCGAACTGAAACAGCAAAGGTGGCCAGAAAAGCCTTTAACTTTGGAGAGGTCTGAAAACCGGTAAATGCCATCGAAACAAAACTGTTAAGCTCATATTTTGGAGCATAGTTAGAAAAGAATCAAACTTTTCTGTTCCAGATTGGCTGAGATATCTTTTTCATCATATTTGATCAAAATTTGGTTGAGTTTATGACATCATCACTTAGCTAATTTGCATATCAAAAAAAATTAAATATTTCTGAAACGAAAAGAGATATTTGAAAATAGTAAACAGCATTTTTCTTCTCGTAGAGACTACCTGACTATGTTTTAAAATAGCTTAAATATTCATCTTACACTTTTAATTGATACTTTTTATACACTGTCGGTAGCACTTTAACGAGAGCGGCTTGGGGCGAGTTTCAGTTTTGTTTATTATGTCGCGCGGCTACCAAGCTTTGTTTTCTTGGAGCTGTAGTATGGTGTACGTGGTGCTCAAGATCTAACTTGATCCCCTGGCTTTTAAGCTCTCTGGCTTTATTCTCCTGTACTCTTGGTGATTCAATGAACTTAATTCGGGATTTACACGAAGACTGCATGGTAAGTGAGTTCTAAATTTCGTAGTAATTCGAATGCATTTGAAATCAAATCAAGTCTTATTCAACATTTTTCACGCTCAAGTTTTTTAAGTGCTTAATAATTATTAACTTGTATAATAGTTATAATTAGCCAATAAAATAGTATAAATGAGAACTGCGAGCCCTCCAGGCACGAAACGACTTTATTTGATGTAATCAAACCGGGAATCAAAGCGCTGAAACCCTCGAAATTTAGATTTTGATGATGAAAGGAGATATGAGAGGTTCAATCTATAATAACGGGGCTCAAAAGAGTCTCCCTCTTTATCTTTTCTTAAATGATAAAATATGAGAGAATTGTACTGTTGATGATGGGGGATTCTTGTAAAGCTATCTCTGGGCAATAGCTTAAGAGTAATTATTATGAATTATGTCTAGCTCCAGTTGACAAGATGAACCAAATCCTGCACTGTGATTGGCTACCCAAGTGGGCAAGATGGAGCTATTTTGCCCGCTCGGGACTACCCACTGTGTCCTGCACAGAAGGTTTCCCTGAAATCCATATAATAAATCCTTAATTAACCAAGCTTGCTCAGTCAAGATGGCTGGATATTGACCTTGTTTTTTTGTGTGAGTTTATGGACCTCAACTCTGTCTCAGTCCATAAACATGCAAAAATAGACCTTGGTCAATATCCAGCCATCTTGACCTCATGTTTGTTCAATAACCCATATTTATTATGTCATATCCATTTACCATGGCAGCATTATAGCATTCCAAAAAGAGCTTCCAAAACTGATTTTCTCAGTTTCTCAGTCTCACTACGATGCATTTAGGCCTTCTTAATATAAGATGAACTGATGACAATGGTCTGGTTGTAGATGTGTCTGAAACAGGACATAGTCAATTAGGCCTTTTAATAAAAGAAAAAAGAAAAAAAATTATTAGCTGACTTGGTCAAACCTTGAACCTTAACTCAAGACCTTGGCAAAGTTTTTCTGGATACAGACCTTCTGCCAGCAAATGACATACTTTAATCAGAATATTGAAACAATAACTAAGCTGGATGAACTAAAAGCGTAAACCAAAACCAGGCTCAGGATATGGAAGTTATGTGTGCACTGTGAATTAAGCTGGAAGACTTGCATGGGCTGTGGGAGAGATGACAAACCACTTGTGTTAGATATTGTATGTGAGAATAGATGGACAGGAACTAGTGTGATGGTTTACTTATTTCTAATTATTGAATACTAAACAAGTAACACATTTTTGATATAGATCCATGATAATTCAGCATGGGCTTACTAGAATCCAGTTATGCAAATATATATGTAATATTTACTGTGTTCATACTTTTGTAGGCAGGCTGGACTAAACTCAATTCATCCCTCCGGGGAAACCTGAGAAAGTTGTCAAAGTCATTAGTGTTTGTCTCTGCCAAGAATCCTGGATTAAAATTAACATTTGACTCAGTGATGTCTGAGGCAAAAAATGCCACAATTGGTATGTACATGTTGTCCATGATGATGAAGTTAAAGATCATCTGAGGCTGATCAGCATCTTATACATCAACATGTATACTTCTCTTCACAGTATCAATATAATATTGTCAAGTTGTAATAATTAAATAAATACAGTTTAAAAGAATAAGAGCAATAATGAACTACAGGAAAATTCTGTCAGTTGATATTACTCCGTTAAATTGGGTTAAAACAAATGCAAAAAAGATATTAAAAAAATAGATTACTTTACTTGATTTCATGTCTTAAAAAAAGTTAAAAACATTCTTTGCAAAAAGAACTATTGGGTTAAATCATGTTGTTTTTCAGTTGCAAAGCTGTACAATACAATGCAACCTGCTTAGAAATTCCAATCCAAAAATGCCCCCCCCCCCACCCAAAAAAAAAACCTCTTGAGAACCCCAGCAAAACAGATGACTATTAAAACCCTCAGAGTGAGCCATAAATGCACCAGCCAGACATATAATCAAGGCTCCTTACATTTCAGTATTACATTAATTGTACTGACCTACAAATTGTTGGCCAGGGGCAACATGGGAATTTTGACAGCATCTTGGGAGTAGCAATATTCCTACTAACTTCTTCATTTTAGTATTGTTTGTTTGGGTGTGGCAAACCTGGGTGCATGGCACTTTGGCAAGGCACTCTTGTGAGAAGCATGATGCCTAATGGTTAGCATGTGTGAGTTGAGTGATCTGGTTTGAGCCTTGGCCAGGATCATTGTGTTATGTTCTTGGGCAGGGCAGTGTACTTTCTCTCCCCCCCCCCCCCCCCCCCCCCACCCTACATGGTAAAGAAACCTGAGAAAATGCTGCAACTAACACATAGCAGGGGGAAGTAGCAGTGCTCCTAGTTGTGTAACGCTACAGGACTGCCAGGATAAGCCTGGCAGTCTGGGCCAGTTGGCCTGAGTGTGACTTTGTAAACTTTCATCTATAAGAAAAATATACTATAACTACAGTAAATTCAATCATCTTGTTCCAGTTTTGTTTGGTGAACAGCACCACCAGCCATCAATCCTCAAAGCTCAACTCTGTGTCCTTGAAAGAATGGTCACCCAAACCACCGAACAATCACAGGGTGCCCTTACTGTCACTGTCGTCATGGAGATGTTCAACCTCCAACAGCAACCCTTGCTTGACGCATATCAAGCTGACCAAATGTCATTAGCTGAACTGAAAAATAAATACAATGGGACTGAAGGTTTTGCATTAGAACATTACGGATATATTCTGGAAGTTTCCAAATTTCTCGGAGCCAAGCTTGTGGCAGGGTTTGTTCCAAAGCCATTTTGTCAGATGATTGTTCAGGAAGGGAAAAGTCGTGCTTTGGAGAAAATTGAAGAAACTGGAGGCCCACCCAAAGAATTTTATGTTGATGGCTCTGAGGATCACTACAGATACTTTCAAGGACTGATTAGTGGAAATCTAGACCAAGTTGTGGACAAGTATCGTCGGATATTTCCAGCGCAAGTACTAAGAGACAGTGCATTTGCATATACAGTCATGGATATTGTTCAGAAGTCAAACGGACGGACAAGAGTTCTCGGCATTTGTGGGTCAGGACATCTAGATTTCAAATTTGGTATTCCTGAGAGAATATCTCCAGAGGTGCCGACATACGTGTTTACATCTCGTGCTCAGGATGACCCTGTAGAACACGATGTTGCTGATTGCATTTATCAATATACATTTTAATCCTTAAATAATTGGCACGAGAAGTTCTTCTGGGCTGGGTTGTACATAAGCCGTTTAATGCTAACCCAGGATTAAAAGTTAACCAAAGTATTCATTTTTCTTGTTTAATAATGTTTTTCACTGCCTATGTTTTGTGTAGAAAACAAACCATATAAACAGGAAACCTCTCCAAGAAGTTACAAATCTGAAACTAAAGTTCTCGCTAATCCTGGGTTAACTTAATCTAGCTTTGGACAACCTGGCCCTGGGGTCTGACCTCAGCGGGTCCAGTCTCCCAAAGTTTTGTGGCTTTGCTGACCAAGGACAGTAAGCATCAAATTTGATTTTGTTGTCAAATATCATAAATTATTAAGAACAATTTCTGCTTTATTCTTTTACTACTAGATCTCAAAGTAATGGCTTAAAATCAGTGAGAAAAAATGGAAAACCAACCAACCAACCAAAAAAAAAAAAAACCAGACACTAAAACTTGAAATGCATGTATATGCATATACATAGGGGTGCCTATCTTCTGTCCCCTTTTGAAGTGGAACTATTTGATGGCCTTCAATGACTAGGTGAACATCAAAAACACACTTCAATCCTTTTTGTAGAATTTGGCCTTTTACTTGATTTTAATTATGAAAGAAATATGAAAACTTGAACAATCATCCCAGGGATAAGAGAGTAATATTAAGGGGTGTTAATATAAATTTTCATTATGTGAGGGTGTTTGTTGTTGGGATTTGCAAAGTGTTTGTACAGCCAAATACTGTAATGTTTGCATACGGTTAACCTGAGATAAAATTTGGTTCAGAATGAGTTACATGGGATAGTCCTTAAGACTACAAAAAGATGGATTGTACTGTAGCGTAAGCTGTGTTGGATAATTTTTTACAAAGTCGTGTGATACCTTCACCTTACGTGTTGCAACCAGCTGAAATGGCCTCAGGCTTCAATGAATCTTAAGCGCTAAATTTTACATATATCACAAATTGAGAAAAGAAAAAAATCAGTAATATATTTCACAAAGTCATGCTTTGTGTTTGCCAATGTACTCGAGAATCTTAAAAAGAGGATTTAATAAGTATATTTGAAACAACAATGATGTGATGTTTTGGAGTATTTGTCAATGTGTAAGATAAGTTTTTAAAAAAAATAAGGGTATTATTAAAAGAAATATTTTTTGCATTTGCCATCACACTGGGATCGCAGGTTAATGATACATTAACATATTCGAATGGGGATTAATTGTGAATGAGAAATAAACAACAAAACCAATAAATGTGGATGTAGCGTACTTCATGACGATCAGTGATTGTTTTTTTTGTTTGTTTGTTTTTCATTAGATGTAATAGTTTTTCGTGCTTTTGCTCTCTGGCCAGAGAACATGAAAAGAAGCAGCAATGTTGTAGAAGATTGTTTCGCGAAATGTTGGAAATTGTGGAACATACTTTAAAATTGCCATGCGCAATTTTGCATACAGTGGACACGTATTGAAATTGATGTGAGCAGTGCACTCTTGGTCGATTTGATGTGCGCCATGTAGATAGGGGACTAACGTTGAAATGGTTGCACGCAATATGCAGATAGTGGACTCACGTTAAATTGTTGTGCCGTGGATAGTAGAGGGACTGGAGTCCCTTCTACTATTCATGGTTGTGCGGAATGTTGTAGGTGTACTCGCGCAAAAATTTTTGCGCGCCATGTTATTGATGGTGGACTCGCGTTGAAATTATTGTACGCAATGTTGCAGAAGTAGATGTCGCGGTTTTACCGTACTTCTGCAATTGCGCGCAGCAATTTAAGCGGTGGAAACACGGAGCGTTTCAGACGTGTGCAACACAGTACGTGTGCCATGCTCGACCCTGTCCGCCATGCTGTCCGCGTCTTCACTTTCAGTTTTCTGTCCTTTTCCTGTATGTACCATCGAGCTCGTAAACCACTTCACTGAGTCTTTTTGCTACACCGGCATTTTTTGTTGAATGATGAACCATGAATTTAAAGCCAAAAAGACTTTCGCAAATTACAACTTGAGCGTTTTATTTTTTTCCAGGTGCCCACAGTCTGCTATCTCCGGTATCAGCATCTTTGAATGCAAGATGAAGTGTCAAAACAGGCTATTACTCATTACATCGCTTTACTAGTTCAACTCACAGATCCGTTCAACCGCACTATACCTCACTTATCCAAATTTACAATTTTCATCTCAGGGTGCGTAGGCCGTTTGCAAAGTTGCCTGATTTTTTTCAATGACTCGGACTGAACAAAGCACACGCGTAAAAACTTACAGGGAGACATGCGTGGACGGGCGCGCGCTCGCGTTTCCCTTCAATTCGATGATCGATCTCCCATGATCATTTGAAGAAAGAGTCAGATGCGTTATAATTCTGGTCTGAATTTTCCACTGATGTGACCGGGAACTGATTGAGTTATATAGCTGAAATTTGATTGCTCTTATACTTGCAGTTTTGTGGCCGTTTTTCCGTTCTTCATTCAGTGTATGTTGCAATGTAGTGCATTCTGACTGCGCATAATTTCACGGCTGCGCGCATTAAGAATATGTCCGCGTTTTCCTTGTAACTGCTTAAGCCTGCCAAAGAGACCTTTTTAGTCAGAATTCTAACTGACGAAGGTCATGGAAGTGATCAAAACGTCTAGTAACAAATATTTTTAATCAACGTCAACTCGGGTTTCATACAAGTTTTTACCCACAATGTCGAAACAACCAAAGCATTTTGCAGCTTTTCACTGTTTCGGATTTCTTTGACTTTTTATAAATACTAACTGAAACTTTGAACTTTACTTTATATGGCTCAGAATTTTCTTTTTTCGTGTATATTCCGGAGCTCGAGTTTTTTTCTTATCTATGTCCTCCCCATCCCTCCCTACTATAACAAAATAATGGACTATCCCTCGTGGCAAACTGAACAAAAGGCAATGAAACCTCGCCTTAAAAAGTTGCACGTGCTGAATTTGTAATTTTGTCGAAGGCGGTAATTTGCATTCTGTTTGTTCCTCGTGGTGAACTATCTTCTTCGCCGAGCGAGAGGAAAGTTTGTTTCGGCGTTCACTTGGAAACCTCTACTCGTTGCAATCTTGTCCTTATCTTGTACTGCGCGAGGAAAGTAAAGAATGTTTTACAAGCATGAAAGAGTGAAGGGGTTCATTGAACTTAGCTTTTGGAACTGATTTGAATGAACAAAAGGTAAGAACAGTACAAATGTTTACAAGAAAATTTGAACCTAAAGTCAGTAAAAAGTTGCTTTGAAAGCAGTGTTGACTTTAGTAGTAATGTTCTCCAAACTTCTTCCAGAGCTAAGCAGGCTGAACGACTTACAGTCACAACTTTCAATGAAGACGTTTCGCAAGTTCTACTTGCTTTGAACGTGTTTCATGACGGACACAATTTATTGCTCAGTTTAACTTTGGCAGAATGCTGCCAAACATATATGAGCTCTATTATTTAATGATCATTTTGACAACATCGTTTTGCTTTTGTGGATGAAGGAAACACCGTGGATCCAAGAGAAAGTCAAATCGGAGGACTGAATACAGTGCACACCCCAAGGAACGAAGGTAGAGCTTCACAAACCAGAAGGCAATTTTTTTATAAAATGGTGAGTGGTATTCAGTACACGCTCGCTCGCACCCTTGCTTTCTGGGCCTCTCAACTTCAAAGATTCTCATGAAAATGTTTAACGCGACAGATGACAAGCGAGATTTCATGTATTTCTCCTAAGTATGTTACAAAAATTAACAACAAGCTCAACTACGTTCGGAATTTTCTGGGGCGTGGTAGTTTTACTGTGATGAACAGACAAGAGGAAAGACAATCGATCATGTAGCAGAGGGCAATGGAAAATTAATTTGAATTCACTGGATGAAGCAAATTTCAGCAGAGAAAATTCTAAATTTTGCCTCATAGGTTGTATTTTGAATCCGTACTTTAATTTGGTGATTCCATCTTCACAAACGTTATTTCATCACTTGCAACTTATTTACGAATGTTAATTAATAAAGAAATTTGCAATTCCCCAGGGATTATATGACATTCAGATTATTTTTGCATATTTTCAAGGTAACTTACGGTATAACATGGTATAAAAATATGTGTTTTTGTGAGTACCGCTGTTATGTGTTTCAATTTTAGTGCTTGTGGTCATGTATGAGAAGACAAGGACCTTAAAAGAACACAAGCAAGATGCCAGATGCTTAGTGGAGGATTTAAAAGCAACCTGGATTCGTAGGTTTCTGTAAGACTCTGTAAGCGACTAGTTTTCATTACGATTTTCGGTGACGTAGAGTTCTCTCGAGTTTCTTTTCGATAGCTAAATTTCTCTTAGTGCAAACTCAGTTGTCGTTCGCATATAAACGCATTTCCAGGGCTTTATTTTTTCGTTAAAGAAGTGTACTCGCTTGGTTTTTTTTTTTTGAGTAAGCTGCCGTTGTTGACCAATTGTCTATTTCACCAAAAAATACTGATTAGCCGCTCAATTAGAATTCGCTCGATATAAGTCTCATAAGTTGCTTTTCGAGGGCCAAATTTCTCTCAATGCAAACTAACTCGCTTGTTTTTTTTTTGTTTTCAGTTTTTTTGTTGTTGTTGTTTTGTTTTTTTGTTTTTTTGAGTAAGCTACTGTTGTTGACCAATTGTCACTTTTACCCCAAAATACCGGTTAGCTGCTCAATTTTACAACAATCGCCGAGTTTAAACCAAATGATTCGTTTAGTTTTTGACCAGGAATAGGATAGAAATAGCCGAACCGATTTTGTAGCAATTTGTAAGAGCGATTTCACAAAACTCGTGAAAAAATTTAATATTCAAAATCTCATTGTCGAAACAATACAGCTAGTTAAAATTAGTGCGTGGTTTCTCTGTCATTTTAAGCGAGGTACAAACATGGCGTTAAATACAGTGTTTATTTGGGAATTCGATGTCGAAAAATTTCCGTAACTTTGATTTCTTAAATATTTACTGTTTGGAAACTTAATATATCTGGCAAAACATTTCTCTGGATAAATTTTAGTCATGTAGATTTGTTGGAAAGCGTGCAGTAGTGTTTTCATTTGTTTTGCAAATTTTCTCGCGAACTTTGACTCTGGATGTTTACTCGGACAAATGTGTCATCAAAGCAAAACACGACTGCACGTTTTCCAATGTATCTCCAGTGCTAAAATTTTACCAGTAGAATGTTTTTGTAGGGTATATTACGTTTCCAGACTGTGAATGTTTTAGAAATCAACGGAAATTAGTCGATATCGAGTTTCTTTATAAACTCTGTATTTCGCTCCATGTTTGTACCTCGCTCAAAATGACGGAGAAACAGCCAAATGTTTTTAAGATATTATTTGCTATTTTAAGTATTTTGTGAAATCGCTCTGGCAAGTTTTCTTTGCCGAAATAGTCCAACTAAGTTTTGAATTTTCGCTTGTTATGTCGCCAACAGCTTCAAAACACAGCTGTATAGTTTTTCACTGCCAGCAGTTTGTTTAGTTTGTTCATTTACAAGCTCCAGATATCTTGTAACGCTCTGTTGTGTCTATCGTGGTCTTAAATTTAATCGATTAGTTTGCGCTTCAATAAAAGTTTTACAACAATGTTCTTGTCAATAGTCTTTTATTAACTGTAACTTGTAATCAGTCTAGTATAATTACATTGTTATTAATGAACTTCAACTTGTAATTAATCAACAATACAGATAAAGAAATAAAAGTACAACGAAAAGGAATTGTTTTCCCTCTTTTATTGTTTACAACAAGAATAAGAAACTTGCGCGCTTTTAAAGAGGCCTGGAAACTAGTCGGAATGTAGGCTATCTCTTTTACTATTTTTTGACTATGTAGGGTTGCCGAAAAGAAAAAAATTTCTGCACTTTTGAACAGAGGGCTGATAGCAAGTCAAAGTCTAGTCTTTTCCTTTGATGAGACAAATCCGGTAGCAAACCACACATATTTTTCCCGCCAAAAGACTTAGAATATTTTTTGACTTAAAATCAGACTCCATTCAAAAGCGCAGGCGTTTTTTTCTAGGGCAAAAATTTTCCCGCCAAAAGACTTAGAATAATTTTTAATAAATACCAGGCTGCCTTTAAAAGCGCACACTATTTCTACGTAATCAATTTTCCCGCCAAAAGACTTGTATTTTTTTTCGCCAGAAATCATGCTACATTATCGAAGCAAGATTTTTTCCAGCCAAAAGACTTTGAATATCTTTACACAACATAGCGAGTTCCACTACAAAGACTGCTCTTTAATTCCAAAAACATGTATTTTCTTTATTAAATACATTAAGCAAAATCAAGACAAGTGATTTTTTTCTCAACGAAAATCAACGCACGAAAAGTTAACTTTACTTCATAGTGTCTTATAAAACGAAACAATTTTTCCTACTTAAAGATTTGATCTTTTCACGACAGCCTTTCAACTCTTGCTACGGTTTTTTTTTTAATCTCGAAAACCTGGAAGTAATATGGAATCCGGTTGCTCAAAGGACGAAAAACTAATGCAGACAAGCATGAATTTTGATCAGTTCAGTTTTGTAACTTTTCAGTAATGTTTTCCGTTTCAATGTTTTGTTATTCAGTTTTGAATTTTACTAATCTAAAACTTTACTTAATGGAACCGATGAAAATACGTTTATAAAAGAAGAATTAATACCTTGAGTGACTTTCAATCCTTAATTTTTAATTTAAGCATTGACCAGCTTTTGAGCAACCGGACCCAGATTGTCGAAATTCAAAATCTTTAGCGAGTGAAACAACGAAGACAACGGCAACGAGAACGTATTTAAACTCTGAATAACAATGTCACGATGACAACAATTCATTTTGTCTCCTGATATAAGACTATCGTATAAATGATTTTGGAAATACAACATTTAAACAATTAATTTTGTCTCTCGATATCAGGCAATCGTTATGGCTGATTTTGTAACTTATACAACATTGAAACAATCAGATTTGTCTCTCGACATCAGGCTAGCTATCGTATAGCTGATTTTGGAAATACAACATTCAAACAATTCAGTAATTCTCTCCATATCAGACAATCGTACAGCTGATTTTGGAAATGCAATATTCAAACAGTTCATTTTGGCTCTTGATATATCAGACTATTGTATAGCTGATTTTGGAAATACAACATTCAAACAATTCATTAATTCTCTCCATATCAGACAATCGTACAGCTGATTTTGGAAATGCAATATTCAAACAGTTCATTTTGGCTCTTGATATATCAGACTATTGTATAGCTGATTTTGGAAATACAACATTCAAACAATTCATTAATTCTCTCCATATCAGACAATCGTACAGCTGATTTTGGAAATGCAATATTCAAACAGTTCATTTTGGCTCTTGATATCAGACTATTGTATAGCTAATTTTGTAGACACAATATTCAATTCCAATAGAAAGAAAGTATAATTAACCCTCCAAAATACAAAGTTTTGATTTAACGAAAACTTTTTGTAACACAAATACGGCTGAACTTATTGTAGTTATCGATTTTATAACCGACGTTCTCGTTGCCATTGTTTCGTTATTTGTTTACAATCTGCCTTATACTGTCTCGATTCCTTAAATTCTTAAACAGGGGTTCTATACATACAATATGTCACCTCTTAGCCTTCTATTCCATAAATGAGTTCAGAAGTACAGAATAGTTTTCATGAGCCTTACGTCCTTGCCTTGATGTTCTGATCCAGCCTTGTCGGGCACTTGAGCAGCTTTCGTAACCTGAAATAACACAAAATTTGATTAGATCAATGTAAAATAAGGAGGCTTGCAGAAACGTTGCAGTTATCTTTAACCTTTGGAAACGAAAATTCGCACAGAAATTAATCTCCGAGTATACAATGCTGTACCATAATGATGACAAATCACAGTTAACCATTTTGTTTTGGAAAAGTTTAGAAAAGTCTTTAAAGGTGCTGTGACAGTTGAGCACATTTGAGACATTTGAAAGACGATTTAGATAAAGAGAACAATCTCATTTGAATCTGCAGTCTAGCTGTTCTTATAAGAGTACACCAACATCTTTAAGACTGGTATAGCAGTTGGCAAAATCAGAACAAACTTTCAAAATATAAATATGTAAACAACTAACGTTGACAGTACTTAGGATTAGTTTGCAAGTAAATGGGTTATTTTATGCAAAATGATACACTTACCGATACAACGTCAATCCATAAATCCTTTCCAGGCCTGATTCTCTCTGTTGAAAAAGAAAAACACCATTAAAGTCCATCAACATCACCTGAGCTTGAGTTATTTTAGTTTTTCAAATGAACAGTTTGTTTTGAATTTCAGGCCAAGATCTTATCTTAGAGGTCTCTTCTTTCTCTTCCGATAAATGCTTTAAAAACAGGAGTGACCACCTCATTGACGAAGCAGGTTTGAAAACAATAAAATAAGAAGAAGATTTGATAACCGCTATTCTTTGTGGATATAATTTTTGCTGCCATAAACGGCTCATGCAAAATTGTTTCAAGAAAAAAAAAAAAAACTAGAAATAGCTCATCGTTTATTACTTCAGGCGGATCGCAAGCCGTTTGGCCGTTTGAGGGCAAGCGGATCTTTTAAGTAATATGCCATGTAAACAACCTGCTTTTAAACACCACTCGATACAATGTCTGTCTGTAAATTAAATAACTCCTAATTCGATATTCAAGATTTGCTTTCGTCAAATCTGCACTGGGACTCAAATGATAATCCTGCAACTAAGTTTTGGATTCTGTAATTCAACACAATTACCTTGCCGGGAGCAAACGTCGACATTTCATTCTCGTTGAGTGGTTCGCCGCTGTGAGAAGACCAGAACTGTTCAGAATACCAACTCTTCAAGACTTATTCGTTTCATACCTTCCGCTTGGTTTTATGTACAGTAATTGCGGAGGTTTCCCTCCGTTTCAGTGAGATACAAAGCTTTGAAGCTTAAAACTTTTACAGCCACAGCAAAACGTGTTCAGCACCAGAGAAAAGTTCACACATCCTTCGAGGTTGAATAAATTACATGTCATTAAAATTAATCAAAGGAAAAGATCAAAGTGATTGGATAACTGTAAACATGCAACAATGCGGTAAAAAATTGTATTTTTTCCAGCGGATTGCATTGGACGAGAACTGATTTTCTTCTCGTTAGATATCAAATTTAACTTCTGCGAGCATGAGAAAATGTAATATTCGGTGACCTTTCACTGGAATGGCCGATAATTTAATTAATCAAAACTATAACAAAATTCTCGAACGTGATTGGCTATCAGCAGCCCGATTAGAGCATTAATTGGACAGTGTACGCGTCATGCTTGTAATTGGACAGTACGCGTCATTTTGCGCGCGATGTTGGTTTGTTCGTTTCTCGAATTTTGTCATAGTTTTGATTAATTGGTAACAGGGCTTCGCGTCGTCCAATTCAGTCTGTAATCATACTCGTGATTAACAAATCGAACTCCCGCTTCGCGGTCGTCCGATTTTGTTAATCACTCGTATGATTACAGACCGAATTGGACTCCACTCAGTCCTATTACCATTATAAATCATTTATTCTCTGATAGATCTGCCAGGCTTTTTAATTTTCATTTGCATCCAACGGTATTATCTACCTTGCCATATGGTTCCACTTGCAACGGTATCGTCTTTTGTTGTCTAAGAGCGTACAGTTCTATATGTCAAGAAATTTTCACTAATTATTTCAAGTACATTAATTCTACTGACATGGAAAAGGACGTAATCAGCTTGATCCGTTACCGTAAACTAATGCAAGGAATAATCGCGCTCAGTCCGTCACTGGAGAGAACGTAAAAAAAAAAATGACGTTTAGCACCGTTTCTTCTCTCCTCACGGAATAAACTCAAGGACTCCAAGCTCAAAAATTGTAAACAACCGATACAGGGCAGGAAGAAAGGAATATATTTCAGGCACAAATAAAATTTCACACTGTAGGTAAAAATGACTCAAGCGCGCACTTCTTTTCTTAGGCGCGCGAAAAAAAGATCGAATTCGTGCCTCCGGAGTCAGGTAAGTATTGACAGTGTCACTGCGTAGCTAGTGAACAGATAGAACCATGAAAGAGAAGAGTGTATGGGAACGGATGACAAGAACAGTGCATGTGTCAAAAACAAGCCTGCTGGAAACAGTGAGGTCGGACTTGTGCCATTTTGGTCACTAGAATTTAATGACACTGGGAAAGCAAAATATGTACGCTTACACAGTAAAAAATAATTCAGGGTTGAAGTGGTAATATTTGTCATGGAAACACTGGTCAATCAACCTTATGAACCCGTTCATGCACCTAGAAACCAGTGCCAGGAGTTGACATGTGTTTTGGCACGGACGGGTTGATGTTTGAGCCGGTCCCGAAAAGACTGTCCAGGCCCCTACGGTTCAGCTGTATACTACCCGTGCTGTATACCACCCGTGCTGTATACCACCCGTGCGCAATTCAGCAGTCATTGTGCTCACCAAGACGTTTTCAACAAAAACGTTTTTAACAAATTCTGAAGCAGTTTTTGTGCAGCTCTCAATACTTTGAGCATGACTCCTTGTGCCCTAACCCCGACTCGATTGTTTTCCTGTCATTCCCTTTCGTGCAGAGGAGCAGTAGACTCATGTACATGTAAGTTACCTATTTTTGAAACAGTGTAGCTCTCTCGTCATTATCTTTGCGCAGAAAAAAAAAAAAGCAGTCATTTTTTTCCCCCCTCGGGAACACGAGGAGACATAAGTATTGAAAATACATTTGGGTACTGTAGAGGACACACTGTGAAGAATATATAAGACAACATAAGCTAATGTGCCTGATAAAATTCATTCAAACTTTTTTCTTAACTCTGTTTATTTACATTAGAACTATAAGGTCGAACGTTCACTCGAAATCTTCTATCACGTAAGGGTTTACAGTGAAACTAAATCGATGGAAGATCCCTTCGTTCAACGCAGCCTATTTTAGCTTGACAGCAGGAAAGGATGACCCTCGCTCTAGCTCAAAAATGCCGTATTACACGGGACAAGGGATGGTGGGTTTTAATTCACTCCCATGATCGGTTGCCCCATACAGTCCTCTACTTGAGAACTAACAAATTCACCGTGAATTTGTAATATTGATAGGGTTTATCAATATTACGCTACACGGGGGAGGGGTCGAGAAAGGTCAGGTTCGGCAAAGAATTTGAAAGAAATTGTTTACCGGTGATGGAACTCTTGTGATCGTTCTGATGGACTTTCTAACAAATTTCCATGACCTTATTCCCTCTTGTGGTCCCAAATGCTTTACAAATGTCCTGGGGTGGGGCAAGCGAACACAAAATCTCAACTACGTGCAAGTGCCCTACTTAGGTACGTCCTCACCCTCCCGATCTCACCTTATCCTCACCCCTCCCCTCCCCAGTACAGACTTGCATATATTTTACTATGGTGGCCTAGCCCTGTAAGACACTGGTAACTAGCGTTGTCTGATTTATTGGCAAGACACGAGCGCCTAGGCTCGATTTGCGCCGCTCTCTCGTGTCTGGTCTACGTTGCGCAGGTTCCTTTCCCGAACAGCGGCTAGTAATCGAGCCTAACGAGCGCCAAGCGCGAGTCAACACGCGGAAGTCCATGTTTTACCGTATACCCGGGGGAACTCCCCGTTATGGACTATACTGGGAGGCTCCACCTGAAAGTGTTGTTAGGTTGGTGGTATATCAAAAGGCAGTGATTTACAGTAATGCACTCAAGTTTAGAGAAGGGTAGAGAAAACCGTCACTTTTAGGGACGGTTTTCTAAAAAGGCCCATTTAACCCTTTTCTCCCTTTCAAACAAACGCACGTAATAGGTATTTTAAATGCACGGTGTGGCTATAAATGCCAGGGTAATGATCGCGGACACCATCGTCACATAATCTTCCCTTGACCTCTTCTGTGACATCAGGTTTCACATTAATTACGCAATACCAATGGGTCAGTCGTTTTGCAACAAGGACCTCTACCGTTTGTAATTCTCTCCAACACAGCTATTCAAAATGAGGAGCAGGATAGTCGGTACAATGCGGTGGGTCAAATTTTTGATGTTCTTTTTCAACGTGCTGTTCTGGTTGACCATAGTGGCTCTTGTGGTGATCGGTGGACTCGGCGAACTCCTGTATGGCGACTACAAGAACATCACTCAAACAGGTTTCACCTCGGCCACAGCCATCCTTATGGGAGTAGGATGTGTTATAGGGGTGTTAGGGTTCGCTGGCTGTTATGGCGCCATCAGAGAAAACTACTACACGCTTAAAGTGTTCTCGTACTTGCTGACTTTGCTGTTGATTGCAGAAATCGCCCTGGGATTGTGGTTGTATTTCGCGCATTTTAGCCTAGCGAAATTCCTTAAGGATTTCCTTGACAATATATTAAGCAAGTACGAGGAAGATAAAGACATACAACATCTAATTGACAAGATCCAGCGTGAGTACCACTGCTGCGGCTCAAAAAGCTACAAAGACTGGTTTAACTCGGAGTGGAACAACCAACGTCAGAAAAACAGCGCGCAGAATTGGGTCAACAGTGTCCCGCGATCCTGCTGTCTTTCCAACACCACGCATCTGCCGAGTTGCGGAAACGATTTGGACACCCCTAACAAACCAGCCGAGAGGTTTGTCCATACAGAAGGCTGTCTGCTTCGCAAGGAGTTCTTCTCGAAGCATATCACGTTTATGATTTCGCTCGGCGCAGGCGTGATGGCGTTACACGTTCTCGCCATTTTGTTTACGTGTTGTCTGCGTCGCGCAATCAAACATTCGTATATGTTGCAGCATGCTGATGGAATTTTACTGATTTCTACTTGATTTATTTGTAAAGAGTTGGCAAAGAGAAATGGGAAATATTGCATACGAAATAGGAGCTAGAAGGCGTAGAGCTTCAATTTTACTTGCCACACAATTTTTATCCGTCACGCAATCGTTACTCATCGTGAAGAACGTTCGAAGAACATCGGTGCATGCAGGGGAATCTACGAATTTTATATAGTGTCTGCCGTCAGTTGTCACGTAGTATGTCACGCAAGCTCTCGTAGGACATGTCCATTTATCATAATTTACAGTAAGATTTTGAAATGTATACTCACCGTTGTTTGAATTAAAATCTACATGGTGTTGTAAATTTGCGACTAAACAACTAAGAAAAACTGTCAGCAAGTAAGATAAACGACGTCGACACAAAATGTAAACATTCAAGCAATATCTTTAATATGTTCTGAACATGTTCATGTCAGTGTTATGTTTTTCACAATGGCTAAGACAGCTCTGATTGCAGCATGGCAACTGTTATAGTAGATATAGTTTTCATACTTTTTCAAACTTACTTTACGTTACGTTTCTTACAAAGTTGAAAGTGTTATCGACTCTCTGAAGCGATTTTCTTAAAACGGATGTATAAGTCAGTCCAACCATTGTTTATTCTTAATAAAAGGTGTTATACAGGAGAAAACGTTCTTGTTGTCTTTGCTCAGTTCGTGAAATCCTACCAGTTAACAAGGCTAGATAATTCAATAGACGGCTAACTCACAATTTTCTGGCACACCTCTTTTCCTCAACGAGCAAAGTCTTTACGGCCAGATTCCAATGTAACTAAGTTCCAGAATACTGAAAAGATCTTTCCGCATAGTTACACTTATCGGCCATGCCATAACGGCTGAGCAGCAGTCTTACAGTTATTCCCATTTTGAAGTCTGCCATAATGTTGCGTGACACATCTGCAGTAGTAGTGACGGTGTTGTGACAAGGGTAAACAATTGTTCTTTAGTCTTCGTCACTATCGGCGGCAAGTACAACATCTTGTGACACACCCTGTGAACAAAACGGAACAAAGCACTTCAGTAAGAACACTGCAGAGGTAAAATTGTTATTTTTTATTTACAATACAAGACGAAAGATATTAAGTTGCAACGTGTCTTTCCCTGTTACCTAACTGCCAAAAGACTTATAAGTTTCCCAGGCCTTTACGTTTCAAATTTCTCACACAGCACAACACAGCACAGCACATAACAGTACAAAACTAAACAGGGTTAAAAACTTACTTGACTTTTCGATGCGCTGAAAAACATGGATTTAAACTGAAAGAATACAAAAATACATCATTCAGACATAAACTACATTACAGAGTAGAAATTAAAAGGTTTAATGGAATCTGAAGAAAATAAGGTTAATAGAAGTCCAAATATTGAGAAAAGAGCCATTGTTCTGACCTTTAAAAGTTCTTCGTTCACTGGCCAGTAAAGAAGGTGACTCGGTCATACATCAACGGACTCGAGAATGTGGCCACGTTTACTCTAAAAGCTTAACTTAAAAAATGAATGCGCAGTTCACAGATTTGACAGGAAAGTCACCTCGGGCTAAAACGCTACATACGATATTCGTCACCCTTTGTTGCAAGCCCAAAGGGTTATGCACGGGGCAAGCGATGGTGCTACGTAAGCAATGCAGTGAAACTTGGCACAAAGAACATTTGTTGCGCTAAGTCTTTACCTTTTTATGTGGCGGAGTCCCTGGAATAAAGTCATAGTCCTCATCAGCCACCACATCCATCAGGCTGTCATCAAGTTCATGTCCTCTTGTTTTGTTTTTACCGCTTTGTTTCAGTGAGTTGCCGTCAGGGCTCACACAACTGTCCCCAAGAGAAGGCTGATTTGAAAACAAGACTGAGTGACCTATACATTTTGTCTGGCAGTGATATTACAATAATGCTTGTTTCAACTGATAAAACATAGTTAAGCACGGGTTTCATTGACGTTTTCAGCAAGAAGGCAACTGTTTTTTTCAAAGGCGGGCAAACTAACCTTTTTAACCGAACTTCTTAATAAGAAAAACTTTCCTCTAGACAGCCAAACCAAGCGGGCAAAATCATAATCACAGCCGGTCAATTTGCTCGGTGCCCGGCCCTTAATGAACAGCGCCCAATATCTAGGCTGGGTCTAATCTTTGCCATACTTCAATCTCAAAAAGGTTCTGCATACAATCATTTTGAAAGCTGGGGTGATACAACTGCAGGTGACAACCGAACTTGTCGAGTAATCGCAAACGTTTCAGAAACCCTTAAGAATTCAGTGTATGAGAATTTGAAAGTAAGACCTTAATCTTTCATACTTAAATACACTTTGTCGAAATTTGTTTGCAAAGCTCAAAAGTGACCAACATTCTCTTACCATGTCCACATTCTTCACAAACGATACTTCTGCAGGGAAAAACAGAGAACAAGTTGTTTAACTCTACGCTGTTAAGAAACGTTGTCGCACTAAGTCTCCTAGCTGGCAGGCCGCGTTGAACATGTCTTTCCCTCCGAGTCACAAAGGTCGGTATACACGAGGAGACTAGTTCCTAAGACTAGTCCCTGCAACAGGTCGCGAGACAAGTCCCATCGTGTGAACTACCCACTTTCGCTTCAAAATCTAGTCGCACTTTGGTCCGTGCGACTAATCCCACGAATTCAAACCAGTTTGAATTTTTGGAACGAGTCATGGCGACTTGTTCTTCAAAACGCTTTGTGTGAACTGTTCGTGGGACAAGCCCCTGCGACCAGTCCCTTCGTGTAAACTCTTCAGGGGACTAGTTGCAGGGACTGGTCGCAGGGACCAGTCCCCTCGTGTGTGCCGACCTTAACTGCTTTGGTTACTAAAATACATTAGTTATTAGGTGGAATACCTGTAAACTAGCTCTCAAGCTAAGCGTATATCCACGTTAAATAAAGCATTCATTCATTCATTCATTCAATTACAACTTTATAGACACATTAAAAATTCAACTGAAGGAGACATTCAAGTTTTCTCGGTTGGTTCTCTGAAATTGGTAAGACCGTGTATATGTATAACTGCACATGGACTGCATCTGTAAAATAGCATGCAAGTCATACAATAAGCTCTGTTTACTGACTTTTTCATTTAGAGCAATTTTCATTTGAGTGTCATAAAACCAAAACCAAAGTAATCACTCCAGCCAATCACAAAGGACACAAACAATCCAACAAACCAATCAAAGCTCGATACAATTACATGTAGCATTCGCAAAGCGCGGGAAAACGCGTGCGCGCGAGTCACGATTGGTTTAGTTTTACTTCTGATTGGATGAAAAAGTGGCGCGAGTTTTTTAAGCCAATGGTGTAGCATAGTTATGCAAAACCAATTACTTTTCGACACTCAAATGAAAACCGCTCTAATCGGGCTTATACTTGAGTCACACTGGAAATACCTGTGCCTGAACTTGGCGGGGTCTGTATGGGTCTTGCACTGCAGCTAATCACAGATTAAGGAAAATGACAATGACAACATTTGCGTGATGTTCAAGAATACATGTCTGTTATAATATATAAACCATATACCCAGGAAGAAGATCCATTGATCCAGTGACGAGTTTTAAAAAGCAAAGAGAAAAACCATAAACCCTAAATAACTGAACTTGACTAGCATGTTTAATTTCAGTTCTCGTCTGGTCTTCGGTCTCCATCCACAACTTTTCACAATATGGTCAATAAATAAGTCCGACTCAAGAGGGGGGGTATAAAACACATAACAAAAACTCTCTTCTGTTTCCTTCTTTTAACTATTTTAAGTCAAATTCCTAAACTACCAATTACTATTTAACAATAATTATTATATTACGAGTTCGAGATTTCTATGAGGTGATAGTTCATGAGGCTGAAGGCCGAATCAACTATCACCTCATAGAAATCGAGAGCTCATAATCTAATTGTTAAATAGGGTTTAGTATATAGATCTCTAATGACTGTCGCCAAACTTAAAGCATTCAAAGCTACAGTTTTACAAGAACGTCAAAGGATACGCAGAGGTGTTAGCATTCTCCTGGCTGGCCTCGGGAATAACTGAAAGATCTCGTTTTCCTGTGGTGAACAAATCTGCAAAACAGAGCAAGGAATGGTTGAATCAAACGTTGCACTGTTTGGTGGTGCAATTTCATTGACCCAATTTTAGGACAGTTCCTTCATGCACAGATATGAATCCATATCAAATGCATCTCACAATAATGGTTTAATTTTGTAGAACAGACACGACAAAGACATTACGCTGTTAGGATAAATGACAATGACAAGGGTAGAATGGATGTCAGTAAACATCTCTCTAATTATATCTGTTAGATCCAACACCTTTCTATTTAAGCAAAAACCAAACCAACTTGGCTGGCAAACCATCTGTGCCTCTTCACAGTCATCGCCCCCGAGTTGTTTTAACTTTTATCTTCTCCGTTTTAATAACATTTGTATAACAGGAATTTCTTTTTCTCTGACATGTTTCTTGGATCGATCATATGTTAATATCTAGTACCTTGATAGGGGAATGAGTCGCCGAAAAAGTCATCCAGGACTGAGCTTTTATTGGCATCTGCACTTCTGACACATTAAAACACACATTTATAAATATGGTTAATCAATGACGGTGTTTAACTTCAGTTCCTGCTGCATGAAACAACTAGCAGTATTTGTACCTGGTCAGGTCCATATTAGGCTTCACATCACAACCTAACATTCTGTAATATTGCTCCAACTATTTGTGTGCAACTTATTCCTGCCAATCTGAAATTATTCTCTGTATAACATCAAAAACTATTGCAATCACACCATGAAACATGTACCTTTGGCTTCTCAACACTGGGTCTGTCTTAACAGAATCTTTATGATTTATTATCCTGTCATCTTTTTCTTCAGTTTTCTGAGATGATACTGGATGCTTCCCATCTAACAATGCTTGATCAATCTCTGTGATATCCAGATCATCATCATCATCATCATTAAACATGGAGTCATCCCGCTCATTGTTATTGACATGACCACTTCTCTGTGAGTTCTGTGATTCTGAAGTGTTGTTATGCAACCTGCCAGTAGTCTTCTGTCGAGTTTTTTCAGACTGTGGCGGTAGATTCTTTTTTGCAGAACTAACGAACAAAAACAAGCCAACATAAACAAATAGTCTGCAAAATATATTGTATTTATTAACGTTTCTTCATGCGGCTTCTCCTACTCAAGATTTCAAGTTTCATCTGCCAGAGATGTTCAAAGATCCTGTAAGATCTTGTAGGTTTGGTAAGATCTCGGTCTCAATACCGGTAATTCAATCTCAAAAACCTTGCAATAACAATATTGAACAAAGGAATTATTCAAAGATCCTTCTCACCTGTTGACTTGCTTGTCTTTTGATACTTTGCTAGTTGATGGCTGCTGGCTACTGGCCGCTGCTGTGACGGAGGCTTGGGAAGACTGGGTAGATGAATCATGATCAACCAAAGTTGCTAGCACAAAGTCAGCTTCATAAGTTGGATCACCATCCATACTGAATACAATGGGTCTGAAAAAAAGATTTAAATCATAATATTAAAATAATAAATTTTGATTTTTTTAAGGCAAGAAAGTTTTTTGTTTATAGTTTTATCATTCCTAGGCGAGTGCAGGTGCTTACAAGTATCTGAGAGGGATAGCAAGGTCTTGAAAAATACCTTGAATTTTAGCTTGCTCTTATTTTTGTTTTCTCCTGGTGTAGGTGACACAAATGATTAGAATATATTAAGGACAATGAGTGTAAATATGATTGCTTATTATTGCTCGTTACATGTTGTTCACTTACTTGCCACTTGTTTCAAAATGTACATTTATTGGCTGACTTGAGAACTCGGCAAATATCAAAATAGCCTATGATAAGATACAGTAGAAATAAGGTTAGCAAAAATTAATAATTCCAGATTGAAGAAATCTTGACATAGGCAAAAATGTGGAAATTTTCCCCTCTGAGAGATTTTCATTTTTTTGTTCTACATTAAAAAAGTCCTGATGAATTTGGTGAGTACCCTTAGCTCTTTGAGGCAAAACGTCACATCTGTATCAACTCCAATCTGGTAATTATCAAACTCCTCTGGAACCAGCATCATCTCTGTGTGAATAACTCTATTTGGATCTGCAAAAACAAGAGCAGTTAGAGAAAAATCAATGCTTCATAACTTATCTTTTTCAAAGTTGCATGTGTTAGTGGGAGTGATATACATAAAAATCTAGTGATCGAACCTCATTAGTTCCAAAACAAAACTTGGCATCTAATTGTGCAATATGATTTTGGCATATCATCAGTAGTGCTTGTTATTAAACAACTAATAAAAAGGTAGTTACGAATGCCAGCAATTTGAAAATCAACCAATCAGATTGCTCTCTTGCCAGTACAATATTTTCCAACTATGGGACTGGGCATAGCCCTGAATGATCCCACACAATCACTTTCATTAGAGGTGTCCTTGTCATTTTATGGCTTACTTGAAGTTTATAGAGTCTTTTTAGTCTGTGATCATGGGACGTTTTCAAAACACTTTTAGTAGAGTAATAAATCTCTGATTGCACTCGCTCTATACAAAAAAGACCTGTGGCCAGTATTCTCCCAATACATGTACATCCCTTAGCACTTTGGTAGTAGGATAATATTATGCCATTGTAACCCACTGTTGTAATATTTAATTTTCTCTGTACATAAGCAAGAAGGGGTGTGGCTGCATGATAGCAACAAACCCCAATTTGGTCACTTTCCTAAAGTTACTACCAACATTTATCTACTAAGAGTTCTTATTAATTGTTTCCAATTCTTACCTGGCTCATCATCCACATAGTTCTTGACTTTAAATGTCTCAGGACACACACAAAGGGTGATTTCTTCTTGGTTATTTGGAAAATTATACACCGCATCATTAAGAATCCTGTTGAAAATGAGACATCGTGATTGTCAACAATGCTATGAATAATAATATTATTATTGCTGCCAGTGATAGGTTTGACTGTTTTTTTTTCTTTCTCAAATGGTAAGCAAAGTTACATCTCTGGATCATGTGTTCTAAAGAAATCTACAGTCGAGTGTTGATTTATACTCTCAATCGACCCTCAATTGACGTCTCCATGGTGATATGATATGTATCAATCAACACTTCATGGCATGTCTGTGAAAATTAGTCAATTCTCAACTGACTGTCAACTGACAAGTTGATCAAGTGTTGACCCAGTATCCGTCAAGATGTCCATCAAGTGTCAATTGAGATGCTGAGGGTTGATCAAGGGTATTGATCCACACTTGACCACAGGTTCCTTTAATACAAATGATCCACACTTCTTACTTTGCTTGTGCAGTCATAAAGTTGGGACACAAGTCTTTTGAGAACACAGCTTGAAGTGTTTCACACTCCTGGAAAGTCAAGTTGTATGTCTTTGTGATTCCTGTCAAGGAAATAAAGAAATAATAATAAAATGAATACATCACAACTGAAAAATGATTAGAATGAATAACAGAAAATTATCTCAAGCTGCAAGCCAAGAACTAACAGTGACAACTAAATTAACTGAGCACTGAATTTGACAGCAGTTACTTACCATGTCTACAGTAAAGGAGGAATACCAGCCTAGCTTCTCTGACATTCAGATCTATTTTGCACTGATCCACTGTCTTCTCAATGGTATTCATGGATTTGAATGCCGACAGGCATGACTGCCAACAAAAATATGTTCACAGTCCTCTATTACATATGTGTTGTGGTTCAGTATTTAACAATTTGGTATTATCCTTCATTTAGGAGAGAGAAGAGAGCTGAAAGGAGATAAGGGGGAGAGACTTGAGGACCTAATTTGCTGTCTTTTTTATCATACTCGTCTAGCTAAAAGTTCATGTGTATAAAGAAACAAGTCTCTCTTCCAACTGAGTCTCAGTTCTTGACAATGATCAGTAATATCAATGCCTAAAGGTTAGCTTGGTGGAATGCCTCTATCATATAATACAAATAATTCCTCTGACCTTCATAGCAATTTTGCACTTGAATAAGTCCTCTTCTTGTGAATCAGCGGGCTGATCACTCGATCCATCATCATAACTTATGAAAAAGCTCTCATTGAAGAGAAAGCAGGCATATGCTGAACGAGATGAGCTAACAGTTCTTAAGGCAAGCTGATAAAATGGGAGATTGGGCAGTTAATGTATAAATATACAAATAGGAATCAATCTTGACGATTCAAATTGTTCCACACTGGAAACATTTACTACTCCCCAGAAACTTTACAGACTGTCTGAGATCATTAGCAACTGTGTGACTTTTTACCCTGGCCCCAGTTGTGCAAAGGGTGGATAAAACTATCCACTGGATAAATCACTAGCTGGTGGATAGTGTAGTTTGTTTTGCCAACACTTATCTATTGGAAAGCGATTTACAGTATAACATGTATAGTGTTTATTATCCACCCTTAAACAACTAGGGCCTGAAGTATAAATGGGTATCAGCAAATGGTTGGGATAATGCCAGGAGACCTTGTGATGGAGAACATCCCTGGGAGTTAGCTGAGAGGGCTTTTTGTGAGAGCTATTACCCACTTCCACTCAGAATTGCTGGTATGTATGTATTACTTAGCAATCTGGTGGTATAGCTCAAGATCAAGATCAATGATCCAAGATCCCATGGTGCATCAAAGCAATCAATTAATCCATTCAGATCAAGGATTCATTGGTTCTTTTCATGGACCATTGTAACGATATCCATATTATTTGATTCGGTCTAAGTTTCATGACTGACATTGCCATGGTAACGGTTCAGACCATGCTTTCCGCTTTTGACTTGTTAGGCTTAGTCAAGAGTGTAGAATAAACACAGCAGTTTGTATCTCCAGTTCTGGTTGATTCTTCTCTATTCTACATACGAACAACGATACATGGTCAAGATCATCCCAAAGAAATGCACCCCTAATCTCACATGGTCCAAAGGCTGTCTACTTATTTGGATGTAAACTATTTGCATCTGGTGTTAAATTTTGTTAAGAAATCATGTGCTAGCATTGAACTGAGACTCCATTACTTCAAACCCCAAGCCAATTAGATAGACACGTCTAGATCACGTGATCACAGCACTCAATAGTTACTCACCCCTTCTGACAGAGCCTCCAAATACAGCTCACAACCAATCTTGGACAAACAATGGATCGCTTTGGCGAACACTGTAGAGTCAGAAAAATAGATTAGGATGGCAAATGACAGTTTTAACTCACTGTTAACTCAAACAGTACGGAGTACTTGCGTTTCACTGATCGTCCGGGAATCACACAACGCATCTTAAACAGCTGACAAGATTCCTTTGACGTTTTTTGAGATCATGGCGTGATTTTCCAGAAACAAAACATGGCTATTTTCTCGAAATTATCCATATGTATCTTCACAGATCTTCATTACTAGCGTTTTTATTCGTAAATGGTTAAAATTGTGAAAAGATTCGTTCCAAAAATCCTCCAATTCAAAATGGCGCCAAATCCTCGAATCCGCTGGCTAACCAAACATCTGGCTCACATCCTGAGCAACCAGTCAATTCAACATGGCGTCCACAACAACAACAAAGTTGCCCTCTTGGTTACTACTTTCAAAGGAAGATATCGTAAAATCCAGCGAGTGGAATAATTTGACTTCAGAGCTGTTCGATGCAGTACAACAACAACTTACCGAGAGTCATGTTTCTTACTTCTCCGATCTCACAGATTCAGAGAAAATCATGTTTCTTGATCGTGCGGCAAAACTCGTCCGTGACGGCTCTTCGTATCAAAGGCTGGTAGGGGTAGTGTCAGAAGTTCTTGATCGAAATCTCAACGAAGACGTTACGCAAACGCTCATTGATCCATCGAATACACACACAAAGGCAGAACTTTTTCTTCAAGGAGCCTCAAAAGCGGCCATCAACTTGTTGCGAAGATGGCCTGATTTAAGATCAAAACTTTTTGCCTGTCTAAACCGTCCTCTGCCAACTGAGTTGCGAAAAGCAGTGTGGAAAATGTTTCTAGCGAATTTGATCGTTCGCAAAGACTATTTGGAAAAGGTTTCAAGGAGCAAACGAGACACGATTTCACCACACGATGCGGCCATAACCCAGAAGTGTGAAGCATTTTTGTCCTCAGAAACAAGTTTTCATGAGCTCGCTACTCACCCAGCCCTTCTCAGTATCATGAAAACTTCCTTATCATACCGGCACGTAAATATAAAGGGCACATCAACAATAGTTGATACAGACTACTTGTTAGCCTTGCCTTTTTTGAAAGTAATGGCAGCAGACCGTGCTGCGAAGGAGGTTGATACTGAGGAAATTGCAGACTTTATTGAAGTGTACTTTACCTTTATGGAGTCCAGACCTCCACTGATGAGGGATTCTCGATCGAAGGTAAATTCCATGTCAGAAAAATCGGGTTCTCCTTTACAGTCTTGTGTCCTGTGCCCTGTGAAGGACCCAGGAAATTTAAGTGTCTTGTCCAGAGAGAGTTCAACACTATGACCCTGGCGAGGGCTTGAAAGTGCTATCCAATGCACTAATCATTAAGGCATCGCACCACGCTGCAGTGGGATGCCTGTACTCATCATCGACCTCCTCTTCCATTCCATTGCCTCCACTGAGTCTTGCATTTGTACTGTCCAGAGCGATTTCTTTTAATTGATGCTCATTTATCCCTCATATGCTTTGGTAGAGACTGCTGAAAATCAGGTTAATAAAAAGTATTAAATTTCCTTGAAGTTTTTTATTTAACCCATTTTTTTTATTGACATATTATCTTTAGGAATTCCAGTCAGCTCAAAAACAATATGGAATAAAAATGGCTGATATCCTGGAGACAAAAGATAAACAACTTGCATCTACAATACAAAGAATACTTTCACAAGGTAAACCAGGTGTTGATGAGAAAAAAATGCATTTACATCAAACTGACTTTGGGTGCATACCTTTGGGGGGATCTGGATCAGGATCAGTGATCCAAGATCACTCAGATCATGCAGCATCAAAGTAGGTAATGAATCCATGACTAGAGTGAATTCATTGGTTCTTTTAATGTGCTATGATGTGAGTAATCATGGATCACTGACCCCAATGGAATGCACCCTATAATTTCTACCAAGAATGCCATTGTGTATTGACTGATCAGTGGTCAGTAATGGTCTAGTTGTAGACTTATTTGCATGATGGAATAGACTATTGACTCAATTTTGACACATTTAAATGATCTTGACCTTTACCTTAAGTCTGTAATATCTGTAAGTATGGATTACTTTCAGTTAACCTAATGGATGTTCAGTTTATGGTTGTACAAAAACATTGATTTGCTAATGGTCATAATCAAGTGAGCAGGTCATAAAATTGTCCATTTGAACAGGTCGACCAGTTCAGTTGGCAGAAAGTCTGGCAGCTCTCATGAGGTCTTATGCAAGATGCATGTTTGTTGGTAAGACCTAACTAGATTCTCAATCATTACTTGCTGCTATTTGTAAAAGACACATTTTTTTTAAGGGGATTCCTCCCTTAAGCAGACACCTTCCAGGAGGCATTTCTCTAAACAAACACTCTTTAAAACAGATACCTTCCTTACAGGTTTACCCACCTTGAGCTGAAACCTTAAAAGGACATATAAGAAGCCAACTCTTTTAATAAGACACCTCCTCTTAAATAAATGCTCAATCATTGGAGCCTGTCCAATATACTTCTAACCTTTGAGTAACACCTTTTGCAAGCAATCACTTTTTGTGAGAGAGGCAACCCAAAGGAATTTGAAATGTTAAAAATCTCTTCATTTATCATGAATGTTTATCATTGCAGGTTTTCTCTCTCTTGATGTGGTGTGCTATATTTGGGATCAGTACATTTTGAGCATGAAGCTTTCATCCTTCCACTGTATTGCTACATTCTCTTCTGCTATGTTGATGTTGCTGAGAGAGGACATACTAACGTGCCACAATGTGAGACTTAAGTTTGTATTGAAAAATATTCATTATCAGCGAAAGATCACAATCAATTCAATATTTTATTCCCACGGCCTTTTTGCACGCATTCCGTGCCTACGATGAGAGGCAATATAAAACAATACGTGAGGTTAACATGATTTCTCTTCTTTTTCCTGTCTGACTAGCCGAAGGAGGTTGAGGAAGTTTTACTTGCAAAGAGCAAGGCACTAACCATAAGAGAATTTCAAACAGTGGTAGGTCTATTTGGTTTGGTTTGTAAAACCATTGCAGTGTCTAACCAATCAGAGGCTCTAACCAGAACAGAATGTCTGACCAATCAGCTCAAGTCTTTTAAACCAATCAAGAGCAAAGTAATAACTAACCGTTACTTGGCTTACGCGCGTTTTCGCGCGCTTTGTACCAGTCACAGTGCGAGTACTGATTGGCTTATTGCGTTGGCTGTTTGGTTGTTACGGCCGTTTCTTTTTCAAACAGAACCCCCAAAATCTCAAAAAGACGGCAAAACTGAATTAAAAGTTTGTTAAGGGGACAGCGGACGGTGAGCATCATCATAAGACTAATCTGTGGTTTCATTGTCCAGGCTGAATAACAGATAACTTTTCCAAACTTTGCCATGCGGAAATCTCGTCTTTGAGAAGAAACAGAGGCATATATAGTGTAGCTTACAGTTCTTGTTGACGCTACGTCTAGAGATTTCGAACTCACGCTCTGTTGAAGAGACTCAAGGAGCCCTTTGAGAATTGAAAGATAGAGCGAGCGAGGTTCGACTAGAAAAATAAATAAAAATACATGTGAAGAAGAGCCGAGCGATATGAGAAATACAGGACAGAATATAAAGACTTACAAATGTTTCCTGACTGTAGCGATGACGGTGAAGCTAGGTAGAATAGATTCCGCAACAATATTAACTTGAAGCTAGAGAAAACGTTGAAAAGATTGGCGCGCTAGGAAACCGTAGCATTTAAATAGTCCTAATTTGCATACATAAATGGCAAGCTAAAATAAAAATTCCCACGTTGAATCCTACATATAGTTACTAACTAGTCGCAGCAACTAGCGGGAAGATAAGGTTATGCCTTCGTTCTCTCGTGAGTGATCGTAGAGGTTTCTGATTGGTTAATGACCACCGGAAATTTCTTGGTTATCTTCATGGCTCTTTTAAAAACAAGGCGCTTGTGTTTTTGGAACGTTTCCCATTGAAACTGTTGGGTATGCTGGTCTCTCCAGAAAACTATGGTAGTTTTGTGGGTATCAACGCTGATCCTGTTCTACTCTATTAATGTCTGTAGATTGACCGCCATTTCATGGATGACTGGCAGAAGCAAGTGACCGAAGAGGTTCATGGGTCTGAATTACCTCTCGTGGATCCAGTCGCAAGTATGAGATTTATTTCCTCGTCGTTAGGTTCTTTAGAGCGGTTTTTAAATGAGTGTCGAGAGTAATCAGGCAATGAATTTGGTTTTGGTTTTGGTTTTACTATGGTTTGAGATTGGCTGAATAGTCTTATTAGGACGTAATTGGTTTGGTTTTATACTGGGCAAGTGAACGAGATGTGCCTTCTTTGCTATTAATCTTGTTTTACTCATACCACGGAGTTTATTTTTTCATTTGTTGATCAGTTTATAGTATTCGGTGAAACGTCGAAGGGGTTGACGAAAACCTTGTGCCAAAGACTGACGGCATAGCTTCAAGAGGACAATTAATCTACTTCCATTAAATCTTTTTGTAAAATGTATATCCAGACGTCCTAACTTGTCTCGACGAGATTTTACTTAATCTATTTTATCTTATCTTTTACTAACTTATGATTTTTATTGTATATATACATATTGTAATTATTTATTACGTGCTTTTATTATGTTATTTTAAACTCCTAGTATAGTTCCACTGTTTAAGGAGTATACTTATTAAAGATATTAAAGATAAAGATAGTTCTATCATTATTTTGTTGTCATGTTTAGCGGTTGGCAGGTCCGCGCAGCCGTGGTCATGGTGGTTCCGAGGACAGCCTCCCAGCAGACAGCGAGTCGAAGACCGGAGACTGACTCGCGAAGAAAGAGAGGGAGAACGACGAAGACTTCTCATGGAACAAAGACGAGAAGAAGCGAGAAGGAAACGAGAAGAGGAGGAGCAGCGGCGACTCCGCGAACAAGAGATGAGACGAGAGTTTCAAACGGAGAAACAACGAGAGAGGGAAGAGATTGTAGCGCTCGAGAAACAGCTGGACCGCGAACGACGCGAGCGAGCGTCGGCTGAAAAACAGAAGGATGAAGAGATAGCTCGTTTGCAGGCTGAACTCGCTAGACTGCACGGCACGCCAGCGCCCAGTCCAAGTGTACGTTCCTCTGGTGCACCCTCTTCTGGTGTACCCTCCGTGGTGCCGACTCCAGCTCAACCTAGTCCTCATCCTCCGGGAAGTTCGCGCCAACAGGCTGAGGACCTGGTACGGTCTTTGTTGGGAGCAACACTACAGAGCATTGATACGGGTAAGAGCTCTTTTCGTTAAATCCTAACCCTGGTGAAATCCTTTGAATATTTCTCTCGTCTCTTCGAAAATAAGTCCTAAAAATTTCAGACGTAAAGACCAGAGACAAATGTGAAATATTTATAATTTATTCCGACAATTAGGGACCGTTCATTTTTTATGAGGGAGGGGGGGCTGGTGGGATTTGGGAAGCACCATTTAAAAATCGCATGACCCCCCCTCAGCTTACCAATTTTTTTCACATGGCCCCCCCTTATAGCGGTCATTTTTTGGGATGACCCCCCCCCCAAAAAAAAAATTGAACAAACAATATTTAGATTTCAACTTTTTTAATATTTCTCTATTATCCCCCTACTTCACGTTTTGTGCTCACTGTGAAGACAATATTTACAATCCCTATACTACAGAGAGCTGTTGTTTGAAAAACAAATCAAAAGAAAGAGAAGTCAATTTCGGATCTCCTAGTTATGGCTCGCCCTGAGCGTGTGGCATTTGGCCTCTCATTGGCATCACCCTCATCTGAATTGATGAATGCCCACAGTTTTAATGTAAAACAGATCAAATGTATAGAAGCTAAGTTGACGAAGGTCACGCAGGACATTGAAGCACTAGAAAATAAGAAGAGCAATTATAACAGCATATTCAAGGGCATACTCAAACAGCACATCAACAAAAGGAGAAGGAAAAAAGAAAACCGCAGAAAGTCAAATGATAGAAAGAGGAAGCGGACTGAAAACAACGTCCAACGAGTTTATGGAATCTGTGTTGGAAACCCGCTAGGAAATGATCTTCCACAATGCCTTGTGTACCCTCCTAGAACGGCCGTCCCGGAAGAGTGTATTAAAGTTGAGGATGTTGCCACGTTGTTATTTAGAAGAGATGGGCCATACATCGCACAGCTCTTGGAAGGGAATTATTTCACCAATGCTGCAAGAAGCAGAATCACCACCAACCTTGAGCAGGAAGTCAGAGATTATGTTTACATCTTCATGTACCCTGAAGAGTACACTCTGACGGAAAGCATTGCTGCTTCTTGCAGCATCGGTGAAAGAGACTCCCATAGCAGCACAAGCGGCGACGAAGAACTCGACGACAGCGAAGATGAAGATGAGTGCCAGTGAAAGTTGCATTCGAAAATAACAGTGTTAAATACTTCTTTTCAGTAGGTACAAATGCTTTTTGTCGCCAAACGTTTTTTCAAAGCAGAAGGAAAATTTGTAATAAATTTGTATCCTGCCTTCTATGTTTATTCTATAGCAATTTTTTTGATATTCAAACATTATGCCATTTTAAAGTTTTACTAAAATATTTCACGTGACCCCCCTTTTTCCCTTATTTTTTTGGGATGGCCCCTCCTCGAAAGCCATTTTTTTCGCATGGCCCCCCCCCCCAAATCCCACCAGCCCCCCCTACCTGATAAAAAATGAACGGTCCCTTAGCCTGCTCCTGAAGACTTTATTTGGATGACTTTTGTATTAAACCCTGTCGATGCTTAGTTCATTGTTGTAAAGCTTGGTTTTTTTTCGTAAGTTGACAAAAAACTACTGACTGAAAACATCTATAAACATAAACAAGAGAAAATGAGGGGACTTTTCTTTTGACATAAAGCAAAAGTACCGAGTATTGAGTAGTTGAAAGGACACGCAAATGTCCAAGTACGGTTTGAGGCTGAAAACTACGTGTGTATAAAAATAATGTTGATGGTGTTTTACGCATTATCCATTTATAAAAATTGTAAGGCTTGCGTTTTTTAGCCTCCTGTGGCGCAATATAACCGCGCAATGAAACCGCACACGCGGACTAGGACAACCCGCATGCGTCATCCCGTTGGATCCCGCGACAGTCATTGAGTTTGCATTGAAATCTGAATTTGCTTTGTTACAGTGGCTCACGGCCCAGAGGAACAGCGAAGAAACCTTGACGCAAAGACTAGAGACTCTTTAGATACAAACTCCCAAGAGTACAAAGACGCCGAGATTGAACTATTTGGTCGGGAACTTGAAGCCGACGACTGGGACGGAATGGAGGAAGGGGAACGAACCGAGAATACGAAGAAACTCATGACGAGATTGAAAGAAAAGAGAGATGAAAGGCTAAACGAGACTGGAACATAGGTGTAAAAATAAACGATAGACAGTTTGCTGTTGTGATTACGGTCTAACATCTAACATGCACGCAATCAGTTTTGCAGTTTACTCGCACTCCGCGCGCGTCCTCGCGCTTCGCGTGCGTGTATCGCGATCGCACTATATCCCGCTAAGCCGCTTGTTCTACAGGTTAGCAGCTCGTGAAAGAGTCAAACAATTTCGCCTTCTTAACGCCTTCATTGATGAAATTGATTGCTATATATATGTGCGTAAATGAACCAAAAAGATATGAAGCACGTGCCATTTTCCATTAGAGTGTATAGTCTCTTTTCCAGTTTTCTTGGGAGGTCTACATATTCCCAAGAGCATTTCACAACAATAGTTTATGCAAAATTTGGGGGGCAAACATGGTGCATTATGGGCAATTGGAAAATAGAGAATGGTGTTTTCTGGTTCCTGTCCGGCTTCTGTGGTAGGTGGTGACCGCGCGGCCGAATAAGGAGACTGGTACCTATTTATTTCAGTCCGGCCAACTCTTTCCAGTCTTACTCTGCGTTGGAGAGGTTAAACAAATAAAACGAATGTGGTTCGGATCTAGCTATGCATTACTTTTTTTCTTATTTCACTTCCATCGTATAATCAGTTTTTCTTTAAACTGATCATTAGCCAGAGTGTGAAACGTGACTCTCGTGATAAAAGGTGGTGTTGTGTGACATTTCTGTTCGTTATTCTGGATTTTCTACAAAGAAATGTATGGAACAGAAACATCGTTCTAAAGAGCGGCTCATTCTGTTTGCAAAATTGAAATAAAATAGCTTAAGTAGACTTACCCTGTGTTTTCCAGTGTAGTTTAGAGTAGATGTGCGTTTGTTTTGTGTGATAACCGCTATTTCGATTAGTTTCGTCAATCAAAGTTCGCGAAGCGCCTGACTTATCAAGCACTCTATCCCGAGTCCGACCCAGTCCAAACTCGTCCAAAGGCGATGGGCCATTCAGAAGCAGTTACTGGCTTGGTGCGCACAGCATCCTGGGAACTGGCTGAGTAACTAAAACAGCATCGTGAGGCTGCCTCATGCTTGTAACAAACAAGTGTATGCGAAAATCTTAAAACCTTGAATTTCATTGAAGTTCGGGATAACTGCCCGAGTCGACTAAGCAAGCCTGCAGAGCTATCCAGTCAGTTACATTTTACAAACGACACTGGGGCTTTATTAATTTGAGTCAGCAGCTCATTTCTAATCGGACGCGTTTCCTTGCACCCAAGTTCCGCTACCCTGTCAGCCAGACTAAACGGTATTTCTGAAAAGAACACGAAAAAAACTCAACCAACCGTTCTGAAACAGTGAATCCTTATTGAACAATGATAATTATCGATCATTTCAACAGTTGCAATGGTGTTACAAGCGTAGTTATCCACTTGAAATATTTCGTGCGTTCTAACGTTTAAAACCTGACGTTTTGACTCTAAAGTCGAAAATACGCGGCAAAGAAATGCACATAGAGAGCATTTCATTTCCTTTTGTCGTCGATGACTCAAAAGGGTCTGTTCGTAAGCTCGGTATTATTATTAACAACAAAATCATTCAGATATATATAGTTGGGCTTTTATTTCAAACTGTATTTAAAGTAATACTAAAGGCCAAATGAGAACAAAATCAAAAGGCGTAGTTTGAAAAAGGAGCTTAAATAAATAGAGGAAATGTAGAGTTAAAAAAGCTAAATACCTTTCCAACTGATTACTACATTTTAGATTAGTTAGTGACTTTGTCGCACGTGAAAAAAAAAAAAAAAATACAACCCAGTAATTGAGAAAGATTCTAAATTGAAAACAAATTCTTTATTAAATTTGTATATGTACAAAAACAATCGTCTGAGAAACTTCTACTTTGAAAAGTTCTCTTCGTAAAATCCAGTTTCAATCCAATTTTTAAATTACTAGTGCATTTACTATTGGATACTTTCATCGCTAGAAGAAGACCTGCTTTGCCTTGTGGGATATGGCATTGCCCTGTGCATGCGCAGAGATTGGTAAGTACGCTGACCATATCCAGGGCTGGTCGGAGATGTCGGCGACATCGGACTAGGTCCCACGTGTCCCATCATTTGGGGCATCATGGGAAGGTATCCTCCTGGCGGCGAAGAATTAGGAAGGCTTCTGGGAACGTGGGTCAGCGGAGTTCCTCTGTTTTCATACGGACCTGATATAAATATAATTAAGAATAAGGAAAGTCCCTTCAGCATCCATGAGTATTATTTCTAGGAAAACAAAGCACTTTTCTAGCCCGAATTTCGATTCTTAGAATTGATTTAGCCACAGCTTTTTAGTCAAAAAGCCTCAAGATTGTTAAGCAAGATGGGGACGGTATTATACGGCGCCTTCTTCTCCTTCTTGTGTTCAACTGGGGAATAATTAACAATTCGTTGGATAATTTTAGAATAAACTCTCTGCATATCTGATTCAGAAATCGTTAAACTCTTAGCAGAAGCCGTTGGCTTATAGTTGCAAAACAAAGTCAGTATTTTTTCAATAGACCAATTTCGATATATTAAAACTCAGCCTAAAACAATACACCTCAACACGAGCCTCTGGAGAATAAACCCCACAAACTCGGTAGCTATTCCCCAGAGCCCCGTGCTGAGGTCTATTGTTTTAGGCTGAACTTTAATACATCGAAATTGGTCTATTATTCCCAATTCAAAGAACGTAATGCCTGGCTATCTTAAGTAAAGTACCCTTGGGCTTGTTCGCGCTCTGTTTGAAGATTAAGGTAATTTTACAACTATGAAATGAATAAAGCGAGATGTTTTGTTAGACTTGTTCTGAAAAAATTCCTCACCAGGATACGAAAAAGCTGGATTCATAGCAGGAGGCACTGGCCGGGGGGCCTGAGGACGAGGTACTTGGACCTCGTTTCTCTGAGCTACCATGTCTCCATGTAACCTGGCACGAGCTGTCGCTGCTATTTCTCCTTGGTCAAGTTGCTTCATGACTTCCATTACACTAATCAGGGGAGAAAATAGTTATTTCTTATGAGATTGTTGTTTCGTTTTTAGCCAGCCTTGTGATCGTTCTGAGGACGAGACCGATGAAAATACCCACCAGTCATCGGGGTCGCAGTCCCGGAAGCCTTTAGCAAAAGGGTTGCTGGCAATCTTGAGCTGGGTTATCTGAAAATAGAACATTTCATAATGTTAAACAGATTTGTATTTGTTGTGGCTTAAAGTTTAAAACGTTAGCATTTTATATTGAGCTCGATGGCGGTTAATTTACATCTCTAAGTCAATATCCAAAATCCAAAAAATAGTACAACCGTACATTATTTTATTATTTTTTCCCAGAAAATTTTATTGTCCAGAGAACTGTTTCATTTGAATTTTCAGTCGGAACAATTGATCATACTAATGGAAGTCCCTACCGAGCCAGTAACCTTAGAATCTTTCCATATCCCTTGCAAAGGTTTGATTGCGCATGGCTTATGTCTTTGACTCGGCAAGAGTTTGCGGTATGAAAACAAGGTTTTCCTATTACTGCCCTTTAATCAAAATACTTCATTTGTAATTAAGTACATGTCGTGGCTGACAAAACAACATTTTGACATTTTTCTAATAATTTTTTATTGAGCTCTTCCGACGCTATAATGGACTTAACTGAAGTAGGATTAGCCGACCAAGTATACTGCCTCGCTAAGGCCAAGTGCCTATGTTTATTGGGCACAAGTAGCACTTTAAGTAAACTAACACTTCAATTAAAGTAGCTACTAGAAACTGTGTTTTTAACAGGTATTATTTCACATAGCTTGTTGTAATCGTGCAAGATAATCCAATTAAACAGGGGCAAAGAGTATTTGAAGGGTGTGGGTCATACAACGATGCTAGGTATTTTAAACTCTCACGTAGGCATTACAGCACACTTCAATTAGAGTGTTTTCTAGAACAGATGTATAGCATAAAAATTATCTTTTACGTATGGTGGATAGTATAATGAAATTATGGAGAAATTCAGGTGGTTTGCTATTCATTATTAAGATTTATATAAGTGATGGTTTAAGCTTTTCACAAGAATAAAATTCTTGAGCACATTTTGTTAAATTAAGTGCACCTTGTACCTGTGAAAGCTAGTCTCAAAAATACTCAAATGTAAATCGGTTATATCAAGCAGAATTCCTTAACCGCTTGCTGTCGTCGATGGCAGTGAAAACAAAAGACCGTATTTCAGTGCAAGAGCATCCCTTGGAGACATCTGCCATCTTTAAATTCACACAGATCGTTCCTAAAATGAGTAAACTGTTTTAATACGATCTGGAAGTAATGTAATTGCTTCGATAACTTGTCACAGTCGGCCCCATTCAGGGATTACACTCGAGACGGACAATTACTTGACTCCAGTTTCCGATTTTCTCACAGTACGTTTTTGCCTTGAGGCACTTCATTCCAGGTCAAGACAACAAAACACACCAATAAACAGAACTAAAATAGCAAAACCCCTTACAAATTATCGTGCAGTGTCATCTAATCCAACCAAAATCTCTTTGGAATCCGATTAGTTCAATAGAATTATTGTTTGCTGCGGTCAATAAATTGAATTACAAAACACACAAACAAGGTGCTACCGACTATAGCCAAGTTTTTTTCTTTATTTTCACTCACGCTAGCGATGGTTCAAAGTATGGAGTTTGTTTATATGTGAACAATGACTGTCGGGCACTTCAGTCAGTCATACAAAATTAATATTCTTTACCCAGAATTTCTTAAGAGATTAATGGTGGTAACAAGAAGAAATTACATGCGGAATGGAGCATTTTGAGAAGTTTTGAATTCTGTCATACAAATTGTGGCATTGTCATTAAAGTGAATCAATTAAGAATATTTGAAGGTCCCATTAGGACATATAGCTACTACAGTCTTGTTTTACATGTTTTTGCTAACTACCAAACTTGGCCTGTTAAATGAAAATTAGAAAATAAATAATATTGAGACAGTTAATTGATTTCAGTTGTTTTACGCCCTCAAGCCCATCCAAGTTAGAATTCTGATACACGCTGAAAAACGTCTATCGAAGTTGTCATCAAATAAGAACAGAACTATAACCTATGCTTGGCAGTGACTCATATTGACCTGTCGATGCAATCTTCATATGCGTAATCTTTATAATTGGTTTCAAATGCTTTATCTTTGAGCTGGAAATGAACGGTCCACATTATTGAATATGGCTTAACAAGAAAACCGGCCTCAGTCACAAGAACCGGCGACGACGCTGGCAAACAAACTAAGCAGGGTTATCTAGACACCTTCGAGAATGTCATATCACACCTATGCTGCTTGAACTGATTACTGATAAACATCTACTCCGTCTTCTTTCACCTTGGTCAATGTAGTGGAGGTTAACGTTGTGGACATTTGTTACAAATCGACTCCAGGCCTCTGGAGGTATGACGTTCCCCAATAGAACAGTGTGCAGTTTTTCCCGCCCTTTTTTATAATGTTCAAACATGGCGCAAAATGCCTTTTCAACCTTCTCTACTCTTGTAATTTTGTAAACTACCATTTTGTCTTTTGTTGGCCGACTTAAAAAAATAGATTTGAACATCACAAAAAATATTTGGCCTTCTATTAAACTTTGAACTCAGTTTAAACAGAATTCAAAGACGAACTTCTTAATACTTTTCTGGACGATTACTCGCGCAAAATACACTTGGCCAATTGCTGGTTTTCAGTGTCACGCAATTCAAAATAGATCAAAATAAATATCAAAACCGGTCAATAGATAAAGTCCAGAATCTGGGAAATGAAAGAAGGTAAATATACAAAGACTCTCGCCAAAATTCTGGTCACAGCAATTTTTCTTATGCGAGATATGCGGAGAAATTTTTTACCCAAATTTATAGAGATTTGTATGCAGACGCCATGCTGGTGCCCATCCGTATGGGCACCAACATGGCGGCCGGAAACCAACAGAAACATCTGTCACTGAGTTTTGCTACAAAAGCGTGAATTTATCCCTCAAGGAACTCTAAAACATTAAAATAATATTTTTTCTAAGTCATGAACTGTTCAGATAGCCAAGTTCCCCGAAATAAGTCACTTTTTTAACCATCATGACAGCTCTCTAGGCCGTCATGTAAATGCCGCGTCACGTAAAAGCTTAGAAATTCAAGCGTAGTGTATCACAAAACCAAGAACCCATTCGGAGCGAAAATTTATATGAATATTAGTTTTCAGCTGCTCTTATACATCATTTAAGTATAATCTCAGGAAGATCAATAGTTTTGTAGTTCGAATTTTGGTGACGTCATGTGAAAACCAGCTATAAAGTCATAGCTTTGTACTCAAAGAGGGCTTGAAAATGTTGTTACACAGATTCTTTCAGTATTCTTCCTCCACCACGAAATGCTGATTGTGATAAAAACGACCCGTCAACTCGCCCCCAGTACACCAAAGGGAAGAGAAGCGGAAAGGTACAATTTTGCCGACCTTCATTTCTATTCGTACCCCAAGAGAATTGACCCGGATTGCAGTTAATTAAATGTTCAGCCGGGAGTCCAAGCCAAGTTTAATTTCGAAGAGAGTTTTGTTTGTTGCTTTGATCTAGAGATGTATTGTCTAAATGCTGTGATGGTAACAATATCGACAAAGAACATGACTACAATGTAGATGGGACGAGGATAGTTCATTATAGCATACATGAGGTAACTACATGATAGTTAAAATCCGCCATCTTTGAATATGAGTAAAAACGAGTTCAGTTTTCTTCACGAGCAGAATTGAAAGATGTAATTGCTGAAAAACCGAGATCTTTGAATCCAAGCTATAATCTACGATAGTAGTTCTCTCAACTAGAGATTCGTGCGAAAAAGGAAGGCCAATAATGAAAATTTGTTTAAAGGGTCAAGTTGTAAGACCTCCAATGATGAACTTCAAATTTCTCCAAGACAATATCAATATACAAAAGGTGCATAATGGTCATGAGCATTACCAAGCAAACTGTCTTGATGTGGAATAAAATTCTCGTAAAGTGAAATAGAAAAATGCAAGAATACGAGGAATGAGAGTTCGTATGCTGACCAAACAAAACACATTCATTGTGCAACACATACCATGTGGTTCTGATAAGCTGTGACGGCCATGAACTGCGTTTCAGCAAAGATGAAGGTGCGCAGGTGATCCTTGTTCATTTCATGGAGATTTGCTCTAGAGCTTCCTTTCTCTGATTCGTCGAGAATCACGTGGAATCGAGGCTGGTACTTGTGCATCGAGTTGAGGATAATCTGTCAGACAAACAAGAACCAATCGTTACTGTGAAAACGTTTCGTGGACCAATCAGAACTCGAATTAAAGACACATAGCCTGTGCCAAGCGCGGGAAAATATTTTAAACTGGTGTACTTTACATACGACTGGTGCGCCTGAAATTTGAATTGACCAATAAGAATTCAGCAGGTGGGAAAATTTGTGCTGTCTTGACGTCAATGCATGTTGCAAGAAGAAAGACGTTAAAGTCGGGCAACTTTTCTCACTGGAGACGGCATTGAATATTCACGAAAAGTAATTTAGAATTCAGAAAACCGTATCAGATTGTAAAAAGTGAAAAATATGAAACATTTACATTTGCAAAATTTTAATTTGGCGCCAAAATTGGGTCGCTCGATTTCGGCAACTCGCTCGTAGTTCGTCGAGTGTCGCCAGGTAGGATAATAGTTGTGTTATTATGACCAAAATACGTTCTACCTCGTCAAATTAAACCTAGAATTCGCAATTTAAGTATTAGAAGAGGCCAAATCAACATGACGTTTGTTAGCTACCGACGAAAAAAAAGATTATCGTGTCGTTTAGGACAGCTCGGTTTTGACTGCAGTTCGTACGGCGGGCGTAGCCACCTTATCCAAGCTTAATGCAAGTGCGTGAAAACATGTCACTTGTGTCAAGTGTGGGAAACAAGCATAACTCTGAACTTTGAAAGGACACTAGCGAGCTTCAAGTAGGCGACCAGTTAATATTGCCGAGCTTAAGTAATACTCAAATTAAGAGGGTTCTATATTTCAGGTTTGAAGAAAACTTAAAGCTTTTCACATGTGGGTTGCTACCGCGCGAGAAGTGATCGCTCGGGAAGGTTCTGTAATTCGATAAGCACTATGCAGTGACTCTGATTCCATGCAAAGTTATAGAGTTTGTAAATACTAGTTGTACAATACTTTCTCGTGGTATACCATGGAATATTCCACGAGCAACTTGTATTTTCTCGGTATGCGCACTGTGGAGAGATTAGAATGACAGGGTTGTGCGATCATTTTTCTCGATAGCCATAGAAATGTCATCTTTCCTGCGTGTTTGCTGACGTTGCGAAGTAGCACCGCGTATCAACGTGACGTGTTCCGAGCCAAAGCTAATGAAATAATCAAAGGTTGTTAAATCAATAGACAGTCTTTTTTCTCCTTCTGATAGTGAAAACAAAACAAACTCGTCGGTTCATTATATCTCGCGGTTAGCCATCATCTCATTTTATGAACCCAAATCTACGATAATTTGAGTGCCGAAAGATCCACTTTTTTCTTGGCAAACTTATAATCCGTGCAGACAGTCAATCAAAATTGCTTCCTAAAAAATTTTCCGGAGCTGTCTTCTCTTAAAACGTAAGCGAAGTGTAATAATCAGGGATTATGTCCCCCAAGTTGAAGTCAGTGGTCAACGAAAATGTTTTTGTTTAGTTGCTGCCAATAATAACAACAGCTAAGGAAAAAAATCGCGATTATTGCCTTCTTTGGTATAAGCTGGATCAAACGAAGACCTTAACTGGCGCGAAAATAAAGGATGTTTCCATAAGAGAGATACTCAAATGTTTATAGTATATCTTCGTACAGGGACAAGTTATTTGGGTTTTGCGAGAAGATTATTGATGTAAAGGTTAATGGAATGCCAAGTGGTTTGTTTTAACGATCACTATTTTTAATTCAAGGTGGGAAAAATCAAAGTTGAACCAACTCGTCAAGATATTCATTGTCTTTTTGTTGATCAAAATCACGTAAATTTTCGGTTAAACCGCCATGGGATCTCGTCTAACTAAACCAGTGCCGCCCAGGGTGCTGGAAAGGGATTATAAAATCAAATTAAGTGTTTGGATTTTAGGTAAGTAACAAGAATTTCCGCACCTAATTCGTAAAAACAAAAACAAAGCACATCCTGAAATTTTAGACCTAAAGACTCTAAGTGACGAGAAAAGATTTCGGCCCACCAAGGTTTAGAATAACAAGTCGGAAAATGTAGTTCTGCATGCAATTTCTTGAAACGTGGTTCACAGTACAGCAAAAATTAATTAATACCATAATTAATGTTCTAACCATTTCCGAGTATATTTTTTCTCGGGAATTCAGTCATAAGAATTAAATAAACAACATGAACTAGTACTTAGCGCGTACGTGAAGCTATTCAGGTAATAGCTATCAAGCACCATTGTTCTTTCCAGACAGGAAGAACATTATTATAAAACACGTGTTCATGGATATTAGCCAATCAGAAGATAGGGATATGATGGCGTAGACCACAAAATTCGCGCCTTTTTTTAAACATGTGACCACAGCTTTTACTTCTTCATCAAATTGGAAAAGGATTTTTTTTTTTTGCTATCCCTGATAGCTGTTTAAGTCTTATCTCATTCGTGCATTTTTTCACATAATAGTATACCGTAAACTGCCGTTTATACGCCCTGGGGTTATACATCCTCGTAAGGAGTTTAGGATGGGCTTATAAACGGAGGGGCTTATATCCAAGGGCGCTTATAACTGGAACAACGAAACTGTTTTGAAACGAACTATAGCTGTGTTGATCGAAATAGGTCTTTCATTTACTGGTTTTTAATTAAGCTTTAAAACATCATAATAAAACGAATTCAAAACAAGGAAAGCTGTAGGGACTTTTAACCGGATAGTTGTTTTGGTTTAAAGAAACCGGGAGGCCTTATATGCGGCAATTTACGGTATTTCATAAAGGAAATGGCTCACATGTCCGTTGTCGTCCATGAGGTTGTTGGTCAGTTTGAGTTTGTCAAAAGACACGATTTGTTTCATCCATTGCTGTCCAGTACAGGGTGAGTCAGGGTGAATGTGTACTCTCCCGGGTACACTGGAGTCTGCTTTTCCTGCTACCAGCCACTTGGAGCTGTGAAACGCATAGCGATAACGTTTGTCGTCCACAGGTACAAAGTCCATCATTAGGATGTACTTGGACGAGGGGTCCAATCCTTGTAAGCGTACTTGGAAAGTAGGAAACATACGTCTATAGAGAATTAAAGTGGTTTGAAGGCAGTTAGTGAGTTTTAATATCCTCACAAGACGTGATTTTTACTACAGAAAAAAGTCAACTTTACTGACAAAGAAGTGAATTTCGATATATTCATCTACATAAATTCCAGCCGATAAATTGACAATTATCCTGATGACTGACTCGAATGACAACCTTTGTTCAATACTTTCATGTGGTACTATTTATCATGGTATAGAGGATGGTTCTAACTTTTAAAGTCTGTAGATGAATCCCTTGTGTGTGACCATTCAAATGGTCAGTACTTTTGTGTGACACTGTTTATTATACTGAAGAAGGTGGTCTTAACTTTTAAATGTGAAGAAACCTTAGTGTGTAACCATTCAAATGAAAGCTATTTAGCAGTCCTTTCATGAGGTACTGTCGCATATACTGTGCAAGATGATTCTAACTTTTCAGTCTCTGGATGAAACCATAGACCAAGTGTGAGACCATTCAGTTGACAGCTTTCGAGAAGTACTTTCATTTGGTACTGTTTATTATGCAGTATCAGGTAGTCCTAACTTTAAAATCTGTGAAGTGTGTGACCATTCGAAATATATTTTGAGCAATTCTTTGACATGGTGCTAAACAAAGTGATTCAACATTTTAGGTTGGGGATGAAAGTGAATGACTATTATGCGCCCAACTATGCAGATCTTTTTTTTTTGCTGCTCCGTGTGAACACTGATTTAGTGAATGAAAGCTACTTAGCAGCACTTTCATGTCAAAAGCATTGTTTCCTGAATAAGGTGCGTCCAGTTTTTACGTCTTAGGATAAAACATTACATGGTGGTAGCTATTCCGCTGAAGGCTTTTAAGCAGCACCTTCAAGTGGAGTTCTATGTTCATCAAGGTACTTTATGAAATGCAATTTGGTGCTAAATTCGATTGAAAGGGAATATGTACTGATTAAATGAAGTATGTTGCTTATTAACAACGACAGGAAATCTTTATTGAGGAAGCCACCTTCATTAAACGTGGTTCAGCAACAGAAGGATTCTCAAGCTTCCTCACAAGACTTGAATAACTAAGGGTATGCTAACAACTATGCAATTACAAACTGTAAAACGTTAAAAATAAAATAAATGGCTACCTGGAAGGACAAGATAAGACAATTAATTCATTACGAAGAGGTTTAATTTAGAGAGACCATGCTTAAAGACAGACAGTGATGATGCAAATCTCTTATGGTGGTTCTCTTCTGATAATCATCAATCTTGTCTATTGTTTAACAGAAAATGGACACATGAACGACTAGAAGAAATCCTACCTAACAAAGAGACTAACATAAACCACAACAAAAAATGTAAATCGTCAACGTTTTTAAGGCTGAGTCATCGACATAGTACTGACTGGTCTTAAATTTCAGCCAATGCAATGTTTACAAAGCTCTGATCTCTTGCTTCAAAGCACAGAATGTCCTTACGTTTACTGGTTCAGTGTATGTCTTTCATGTGGAAGATAAAAAAGTGAACAGAGAAAGAGGTACATGACCAGGACAATACTGCTGTGAGCAAGTGAATGATTTTCTTTATTCTCCCTTCCAGTCTGCTTGTACTGTTAGAAGAAATTAGACTTTTACCAGCCCAAGAACTCAGAGTCAGCTCATCCAGATTACACTATAGTGTAGCTCGAGGTCAGAGTAGAATCGTTTTTAAGAGTTGGAGTAAATTATATTTCTGATAGACTATATGCATTTGAGTGTTCATGCCACGTTAGTCCCATTATAATATTAAGATTTCGTCAGATCTACAGGCTAACAAGGTGGAACCACATGGTTATAAGTCTGGTTTCAATTTAGTTCTGACTCAGCAAGGAGGACGAGCAAAACGTTAAGTAGTGTCAAGTACTGCGAGCTTCAATGAAATTCCTCTAATTAAAAGAAAATTTAGTCAAAGCAACATTGAGAAGAAAAAAGAGATATATACGTGAATAGGTGCATTAACCATTCATTCGTTCATGTACGTACAGTACTCTGAATAAGCCTAATTTATGTGCAAAAAGAAATTAAGAGATAGAGACAAGGAAAGTTTCACAAGGTCTGTGTCTCAAAACGAGAAACAGTACTGCAAGATCATGACAAACATTAGCAATTGAAACAAACAAAAAGGAAATGATTTTTTAAAAAAGATTTGAAGGTGAACAAAAAAATCGACCTTTTTAAGTTCAATTACTAATTTCCATTGATGCACATAAGATGATCTCATGTGAGGGGACGAAACCTAAGAACATAGCAAATGGTCTCAGTTCTCAAGCTAGCTATGCAGGATAACTCTTTTAAAGTTAATTAATTTGACGTCATTCGCTTCAAACGATACTGAAACTCTGCCCCGAGGAAGCATAAGAATGCAACTAAAGGATTCTTTTTCAACTTAATTACGAGGTTGTTTTAGGTTTCAATCAACGTATTGTACCTTATGTTTGTTAACGTGTGGCTAAAACCCCTCCATTTAAATTAACAGAAAGACATTTGGTTTGGGTCTGTTTATGGCCCTTACTTTTTAAGTCTTGCTTGGTACGGTCTCTGAAGTCTCTTAAACCAAAGTTGTATCATACGAAATAATCTTATCACTTAAGGTCAGAGGTATCGTCTTTTTTAGAAGCACTCCTACTTCAAGAGCTTATAAACTCAGAAAAGTGTAAAATTCTCTTGTTTCAGTTTGACATGGGTCACTGAGCGATGGAAAAGCTTAAAACGCGAGAGGAAATAAAAATTGCCGCGCGCGATCATTTTGTTCTCCGCGTGTTTGAGAGTTAAGACGAAGAATGGAGAGCTCACACAGCTAATGTTTCAGATTAAATTCATCTCTCATTTTCACCTACGCTTTCCTCAACAGTGTTTTTATTGCTTTATTGTTCTCGTGTAATTTCTCCGAGCCATCAGTCAACGAGCGACTTATTGCTCGTTCCGTTTCGTGTTTAGATGTCGTAATTACACCCTGGTCTCTTTTCATCATAATCAATCTTTCATGGATACAGTCTACCGTCGTTTGTCACCATGGAGCGACAATGGGACAATCATCTACCATCGCTAGAACTTCATTTGCGATGAAAGATAAACAAGAATCAAGAAATATAGATTGAGACTCTAAACTTATTGCCACCCTATTTATTCTTTCACATCGAAAGACGTTTTAAGCACAGGTACTTTGTCTTCGAGCTTTCGATTTCCTGTGCATGTCTCCTGAAGTTTGTAGACAAGATATTTCTCGGTTGCGGTTGTAGGGAGAGGATGCGATTCTTCCATCGAAATCACGGAAACCATAATTTGAAATCTGATATGAAAAACCACTGTATCTATTATTAAACAAAATAGAAATCTTATGATAACTAAATAAGCCCACATTTAGTAGATTAAACCTTGATAGGGCAAAGATACAGCGACGTGGAGCTAAGCTAAGAAGCGAAAAGGCCAACCCTAAAGCAGCTTTAACTAAAGGAGTACTTGTTTCAAAAAGTACCTTCCCGCTTTTGTCACAATCATCTCTGTTCCCAGTGAGTGAAATTCCTCCCACAAGCTCTTCATTTCCAAGTCTACTCGTGCATTTATCAGTCCGTTGCATAATGACCTTGACGCGGCGGCTTGCGAGCAAGAAGATTGGACTGGCGGAGGACTCGAGGCAGGGGAGTTACCTGCGTCGCTTTCTTCGTCCGACTCCTCCGGCATTAGCTGCTGGTTATTTACCCCTCTCATGGGCGCTCTCTTCCCTGTTCCTACGTTCATGAGGCGCTCTGAAATAGAAGTTAAAAGCACAGACGATAATGAACCCTCAGGAAAAACCACAGGAACGCTTTCCGGGTGCAATGATTGATGGCGCGCGTGATGTGGGAGCAACGCAACTCTACACGCGCATAGTAATTTACCTTCCATTTCGCGAAGCAGTATTTGCGAGTTCCAGTGGTAGTTCGGATTCTGGCGCAAAAATGCTAAGTCCGCGAGTTGTGCTCTGTCGATCAAGTGTGCAATAGAAAAAGCGTTCGCCTTAGGAGACAGAAATCCAGAACTGTCCATAACACGGAGTTAATATCCGATAAAAGGTCGAGTTTGGCTGCCTAGATTTGACTGCTGATTTGCGTCGCTTGATGATGTGTTCTCTAGTGATGTTCTTGTGCTAGATGGCCCAATCCGCATACGTGCAACTTAAAATTCGTGCCAAGGGCTGGAACATATCCCTTGACCATTAATTAGTTAATTGACGGCACATTGTCAATAGCGGAGTATAGAATTTTGCAGGCTGGAAAACGATCTTTTCATTCGAAGTCGGTCTTCGCGACCATGCACGCGCAAAAGTGATGCGCTTATCTGAGATGAACGCTACAATTGAGGATCAGTGAAGTACTAGGACACATCAGGTGCGGATTTTGGAGTGGATTGATGAACGAAAGGTTGTTAATGCATGTGCTCTATTAAAAGCTAGGGTTTTATTGCTTGAGGTCGTAACCCCATCCAGGAAGGCACAGCGGGTCCACATGCTGCTCACATCAGCCGCTTTGTGTCAGTCAACTTGTTGTAGACCAGGTGTAAATGAGGCGCTGTGGATGAAATCCGTTTTCCACAAAGATATTATCACACTTAACTCGACAAAATGCGCTGTAATCCGTTAGTTTTCAAGTAGGTGTGTTTGTTTTGGCGCTTAACATGTCCCAAAATGAGACACGGCGAGGTTAGACGAACCCTTGGAATGCTAAGGGAATTTTTGCCGTTTCCTATTTTTATAACGCGAGGGACTGAGCAGTATCAAATGAACGAAGGAATGCAACAACGCATAAACGAAATAACTCAAAAACATGCTTGGTGTGCCTTAATAAGTGGTCTATGCAACCAAAACAAAATCAAGGTTATAAGACCGAAAATTAAGACACTTAATGTTTTGTACAACAATAATAGAAAGCAGCACTTATAAATATACGGCAAAAACGATCATCGATCATCACAGCCCGGGAGCCTTTTTGACCCCGACCGAGGAACATTGACGCTTAACGCACGACATTATATAAATCTGTCAGCAGAAATATCAGCGAAATCTCAACAATCTTTACTCGTAATGATAAGAGGTATGATAGAAAAGGGAAGGAAATAACTTGTTCTCGAACAGCTATCACTTGACGTGCCGTTGATTCATCAGAATTTTATTCCAGGCTCACAACAACATGCTTACTCGCACGTAAACAAGCACGCGCGCGAATCTGTCTAGTCAGAACATGATTGATAATGTCGAGAGGGAAGGGGGGACTTTTCCAGGACTGTTCGGTAGGACCCCCTTAGTCTGCTAAGAGAAACTAAGGGAGTAGATTAGTTGGTGCACACACAACGTTGGTATAATGGCAAGCTTTGACAATGGAACTAAGGATTCAGTTCAAAATACCTTATGAAACTTGTAGAGGGGTGTTTTCAATAGGCGCAGGAACAAGAATGGTTTTCTTTGGAACTGAACAAAAAATGTGTCAGAAGAAACAATGCTTTTGATAAAAATTCCCTGATACACAGCTTATCTCTTAGTAAAACAGCCATTAGGTCCTGCCGAGAAAAAAACCTTTGGAATCATCTCCAAAAGAACGTTTGTCGTAGATTCTGATATCAGCGTTTTTCAAGAGGACCAGTTTGCATAACATTCGGCTGCCATTATTGCTGAACGTACGCGGACAGGATAACTGTATCGGTAAATAGGATATTACAGTTTTAATTTCAGTGGTCATTTTGATCCATGGCTAAACGCAAACTGTATATCGAGTAATTTACTGTTTAAGTTGAAAGGCACTTCATCTCTTGGGTTCGAGACCGGATAGCCAAACGGATAGGAAATGGATGATTAATGAGGAAGGAGACGGAAGACGAAAACCAGGGAGTGAAGTGGGCGGAAACTGACTTAACGCAATGCAGGAGAGGAGAGTTGGGGAAGTAGAATCCTGGAGATTTCGGAAACCTGGAGAAAGAGAAAACTGCGATATTGTCTCATATTTTGTAGTAGCAAAAGCACCAAGAGTTTAAAAACCACCAAGGAAGGGGCGGGCCCAACATGTTCCTATACCCACAGTTGCCCGGTCGCTAGCCCTCCGCAACATCGGCAATGTTGCGGAGGTCTAGCGGTAACACGGTGAAAATTGTTGCAGAAATAAAGTTATTCTACTGTACTTGAAAAATATCTTACGGTAACGCAAGGTACTGGTTCAGAATTTTTTGCAACCCCGTTAGGTCTGTTTGATACTGCTCTTCAAATCACTACTAGAACTAAGCAGAGGTTAAACTGTACGGTGGTTTAGGCTACGAATATCTTATAACCCCCCATCTATTAAATGATCAGGTGTTAGTGCATAGTGGTTATGATTTGTTCAAGGAGTACGTCAAAGACATGGTAAGCTATGATAACGACTCAATTGCGTGATGGCGCAGGAATCCGTTTGAAGTGGACCTGGGTATAGTTGAATGTCAGGGGTGGGGTGGCAATTTTTTTTAATGGAGGTAATACCCCCCTCGGCGCAAACGAGCCTTCTCTCTTTTCTAGATCGATCTTGATGATAAGCTTATCCGCGGATTAGTTCTTAATCGTAACACCTCAGTGACTTTTTCTGTCTCCTGTTTATGATCTAAACGAAGGATATTGCACGTGCAGCGTTTTGCTCTCAGCGAACAAAAATATTTATACATATTTTCTAGCGCCGGCCATCGTTGATGCGTCAAATAAGAAGGGTTTTAGTTTAAATGCAAACGATAAAGATGAGAAACATATGGTGCAAGCAAAACAAGAGATTTATTTATACCCTCAGGGCTAACAATCTTTCTATATAAAGAGGACGAACCCACGCAACAGATAGTTGTTTTTCCATTGGAAAGAATTTTTGAGAATGTACCCCTTGGGGGTTTAGACTAGACTCCATATCAATTGCGATCTAGTGCATAACAAAACATAAATCACCATGAATATCCACGGCCACACCTTGTGGGTTCATCTGTGCTATGCAAACGAAAGCCATATGGCTGGTGGTATGACATACTGGACGTTTATTTCTTGCTGTCAAAAGGCAAACTATTTGCACCTCATCTAGAAGAAATTTGCTCCATCTAAAAACATGTAGTTAGCTGCTCAGCTTAACAGCACGACAGCAAATATGGCTCCGGCGATGTCCACTTTGACTTGACCTTGAGAATACGCATCACTCGTCGACCACGAGCTAAATCCAATCTCGATTAATTCTGGAGTGTTCACCGAACTTCGTATTTCAGTCATGCGTCTGCAAACTGCCTAAACCATGATATCGATTTTCACGATTGGTTTGACTCTTAAACTTTGCTGTTCAATTCACTTTTAATACCGCGCAGTACTTTAGAGCACTTTGGCCTAACTAAGTGGAGATCCGCAGAGAGTCCTCTTAAACAAAAGCATTTTTATGCCTTGCTCTTGACAAAGAATTCGACATCCTATTTCATTACTGACAACCCCTAGAATAAGACTCCTCTTTGATGTTTCGTGTCGTTATGTTCTCAGGAGCCTTTCTAGAACTTCAGTTGGCAGGGTAGCTTTAAGGCATCCCCCCTCCGTAATATTACATGGAACAGGACGATAGTACGTAGCTGAAAGCGTAATGTGACAACGACACGACAGCGTCCAAACTCAGGAAGACCAACATAACCGTGGGCAGCTGAAAGAGCCCACCCCAAAAGAGGGCGAATCGTCGTTTCGTGATAGAATCTAGAACAAAACGCGCAGTGTCCCAACACGGTGATGGAATTCTTCAAAGTACACGGAGAGTTCAAAGAGCACGAACTAAGAAGCGTGGAGAGGTGGACGAAGGCCTTTGTAACGTACTTTAATAAATATTTCAAGAGCGCTTGTTTTTGTCTGTTCGTTTGCTGGGGTCTGCCGTTTCTTTTGACTGATCTGCGTTGCCTTAGGCACTATGAATTAGCTAGAGAGTTCAATGCCATCTTTTTATGAACAATGTCTTACGCAGTTTTGCCAAACAGACTCGTCATTATCATATTTGAATTGAGCAAGAATAAAAATGTAGTTTAGGCAAGAATGCACATGAAAAGTGTTTTTTTTTTTTTTCAAACAGTTGTTATTTCAAAACTATATTTCGGAACCACGGCTTTTCAGTGTTTGGTACAACAGTCAGGCATCACGCGCCAAAATAAGGCGTCTGTAGAACTCCTAGGATGCAATCCGGGAATTCTTCTTACGCGTGCTACGTTATAAAAGAAGTCACGAAAAATTACACAAACTGTGTAAAGTTAAGGTGGTCTTATACCTAAATTTTTTTTTTTTTTGGCAAAACAACTCTGTGGAACAGTTTTGGTATCACGTTAAAGGACTTTGCACTCTGACTTCAAAAATGAGCTTTTCCAGCTCACGTGCCACGATAGTTAATGAATAACTAGCTCCTAAGTGTTAAAAAGTGGTGTTCATTATAAACACGATAATAAACACGATAACGTGAAGTATGGAATTAAGTTCATCCTGTCCATAAGCAAGTTGTCCAGGAGACAGACCTCAGAAAACAGTGTTTTGAGGGGGTTTTGCTCGTGAAATGTTGAAAAAGTATACTAATATTAACTAATATTAACTGTATTAACTAAATAACACGAAAAATTTTCATACATTGCAAATTTTGGAGGTTTAAGATGTAGATAATTGTGTCCTTCATCCATGTTGAAAATTTGACAACATTCGGTTAAAACCCAGTGGAGATGTCGTGTGCGAGATATTGATGATCCGTCTATTTGGTCATTTTGAGAAATAAGGCTTTAAAGTTTTACTTCAGTCTCCGAGAGCCCAAATTAGCCCTGTGAACTAGGTGGGAGGGTGGTTAGGGGCAGGGGAAGGGGTATATTGAAAGGTTTTACATAAATGTTTCATTGAACACCCGAATACACACCAGTCATAGAAATGTTAACCAAGTATAAGGAGTGTATAAGATGGTAGAAGAAACAATGTTCAGGGCCATGATGCAAAATTCTCATAACTACACATCTTTAAAGCATTTGTGTAAAGTATCATTAAAATGTACTGAATTGAATCCATTTTGTGAGTACTTTTAGACTGTAAACAATGGTTGCTATGGGTGTTGCTATGTTGAAATATAGCTAGAAGTGTTCAGATTTCTTAATTTAAACGTAAATTCAGGAGTAACTAGAGGAAAATCGTTTCAAAATACTATTTACAAATGGACAGGGATGTTGAATCTTCATGTTCCAAAAAAATGGTTTTTTGGAGAAAAATTTATATCTGAGAGTATAAGACCCCCTTAAGGTGGGGGTTAACCTAAAAGCACACCATTTTTTCAAACTTTTCTCGTGGTAAGATTTAATTCCAAACCATGGCGAAGTATACATTTTTAGAAAGCTTTAAGGTCGGCACACTGGAGTGGACTAATCCCTGCGACTAGTCCCCGCACCAAGTCGCGGGGACAAGTCCCACCGTGTGAACTGACCATTTTTGCTTCAAAATCTATTCGCAGGGACCAAAGTTTGGTGAAGTTTTGGGACAAGTCCCTGCGACTTGTCCCTCAAAATGCTTCGTGTGAATTGTTCGTGGGACAAGTCCCTGCGACCAGTCCCTTCGTGTAAACTCTTCAGGGGACTAGTTGCACATCGTATGTGCCGACATCATGAAGACCAAAGAGTATGAAAAAAATATTTTTGGACCCTAGAACTGTATTGTAACCTGACACCGGCTGCCCTAAATCTGCCACCTGCTGGGGAATGCCAGGGCTTACTTGAGGAAAGATAACTTCTACAAGGACTGATCAAAATAAATCATTTTTACATTTCTAAAAAAACAGACAAATAGCGTACTGTTTTAAGCAGAGAGAAATTTTAAAACACATGAAATGGTGATCAGTTAAATTTCAGGACACAGAAAACCAACATACGTTTCAATGCATAACTTCGACAAAATACCTTGGATGGAGAAACGCAAAACTTACTCAGAAAAACAAATCCTGAAAATTTCGGCTCAATTGGACAAATCCCTCTCAAAATATCTTTTCTCAAAGGCAAGAATAACTCGTTCTGAGAAAACGAGCTTTGACTTACAGTAACAGAAATTCTCACAATTAAACTTCAATACAGTAAGATTCAAATTCCAATAAAAACAAAACTTCGAACTTTTTTACAGAATTTTAGGTTAACCTCGCCTTATTGGCATAAAACAGAAGAACCCCACTGTCGGGGAACATACAGTCATGGGCTAGGATGTTATACCCCTCTGTACGCACTGCGTACCTATGTTCTTTAAAATTGAAAAACTGGAACAGGATGGAGGAATGGTGATCTATACCAATACACTCAAACCTGTATATAACAGTCACCCTCGGGGAATGGCCAGGTGACCGTTATATACAGGGTGACCGCTGTACACAGGCTTCCTTTAAACTCCCCTGGAAATCAATAAATACCATTTTTTGTGCAAATACTCACTCAATTTACGTTTCACTGACAACTTGATAACGAGTAACAGCAACGAAATAAACAAGATAAAACAGGCTCACAAAATGTCCTTGGTGTACTTTAAGGGAGGTGAAGTATACTTGGATCTACGTTTCCTTGTATTTATTACAATTTAATGGCAGATTTACAGAACAACAAACAAAAAAAATAAGCCATAAGGATAATTTTTAAAAGAGTTGCGTGATCCCATATAAAAACAAATCACCTCATAAAATTATAAGGAAACGCTTTTAACGTAAAAATATGGATCTCAAGAAGAAAAAAAAATATCTGTAATAGTTTTCTGATATTTCGGAGCTCGAAGCTTGATTTCATGTAGTATGTCATTAACTTTACTCAGTGTGAAAGAAAGTTCTTCATGTTCATGTATTAGTAATTGTGTTTAGTACTAATATTTGTATTTTTGTGAGACTCCTGCCTTGGTGGCTGCTGTTTAACGAACTGATGAATAAACTTTGTCATTATTCGTTAATCGTAACCCAATTTCGTGACCGTTATATACAGGTAAAAGATAATGAAATTGTAGATTCAGGAAGTCTAAAGTGTGACCGCGTCCGTTATATACAGGTGACCGCTATATGCAGATCAGCTTAACAGTAAATATAAGGGACGATGTTTGGGAAGTTGCTCAGTGACCGTTATAGACTGGGTGACTGCTTTATACAGGGCCGTTATATACAGGTTTGGCTGTATTTGAAACAGACTTATGGATAATATTAGTGAGAATGAATTCAGAACTCAATCATAGCTGCTGACAGCCGAGGAAAAAAAAAATATTTTGTCCTGTAATATTGCAAAAATTTGTCTGCTTTGTTATAATCTGTCTCTCATTACCACCTTCGGACTTGGAGGGGAGTGGGTGGTGGGGCGTTGACCTCATTGCCAGAATTATATGACACAATGCCCAAAAGCGTGAATGTTGTTCAAACACACTCAACTCGCAGTAAGAAAAAAAAAAACGTTCACAATTCTCACATCTAATGAAACTGTTATCATTCCAACACCTTGCATACTCTATGACCTCGATTGACAGCCTAGTAAAAACAGAAACTTATAAAATGAAACAGTTAATTCTTCCTCATACGAAAAGTTCAAGAAAATTTTAAAACAGCTCTTTTTGGAGCCATTCCAAACGGCTCTTTTCAGAGCCACCACAAAAAGTCCTGGGCTTCGTTTGCTTTGATTCTTTTGTCATTGTTTTGTCGATGTAGTTAACATCCATCTCGTAGTTTCCCACGATACACAATTAAACGATATATGGCTTTTCCAAAACAGAACACCTGGATCCTTTTATCATTTGAGCTTAATAGCTCTGTTTTGACAAGGCAAACGTCAGAGAAAGTAGCCCACAAGCCTGGCCTGGACTACCTTTTAGAAAGTTTTCTCCCGTGTACTTTTTCCCGAATCATCAGCGTTTTGCCCGAAAAATTTTAAAAATTTCTGAAACTGGGGAGCCGGGTCCTCGCACCAACGGCCCTTCGGCTCATGGGTCCGAGGGATAAAAGGATCTAAGATGAGTTAAGTTATACCTGCCTGTGTGTCTCAGTGATAAGTATTCGTTCCTAAAAAATGGCAATATTTCTGCTAATTCGCAACCATTTTGTAACTGAAAGTAAGTTGGCCATTCTGGGAAGGGAGAGGTCGATCGAGATGGCTATTTCTGAAATAGGCAAGCCAGTTGCATTTGAACATTGTGGAATCGAAAGAGCCCAGATAATGGGTCAGGTAGGTTGCCACTACTGCAATAATATATCGCAGAAATATTAGTAAGTCCAGCAATTTCTGGATTTCTCCGGCAACAAAACTGACCAACCAGCTAGCCATTTGTGAAGTAGCATGCAAGCTCTAATAACTATAAATGGAAATGGCACGCGTATCACACTACGTTAGTCGTTTCTGGGAGAGGACTGTAAACTTGCGCAGTAATCTGCGGTCTCACTCAAGTTTCTTGCAATGGTTAGCCATTTCGTAAAATTGGAAATAATTGACTATTTTCTGGAAATGTTCGACCAAATGGGACAAATGTGGAGAGGTTAAAACCAGATTCAAGAGAGTGGTGGAAATCAGTCAAGCCCAAAGAAATAGGCAACCATTTCCAGAACTAACCAGAAATTGTTGCCTGCCATTTTAAAGGAGCTCAGTCACGGTATTTTGAGTCATTTTGGCCGATCTGACAAAATTACTTTTAAATTCAACAATATCTGAAAATAATAGTTTACTAAGATAGAAAAACACTACAGAGGTAATGACAAAACATGAAGAAACAAGGATGGCTAAGGATGGAGAAGATTAACACGGATTACAAACGAACTTGAAAAATATAGGCTAAACTTTTCAAGATGCGAAAACGGTGACGTAGCTCGGCTTTGATAAATGATTTCTCTGTTCATAAGTACACTGGTTGACGACTTCTAAAAGCCAGCAGTGGCCATTTTTAGCTTGAACGAGGAATACACTTTTTTTGACAACCAAGTCTTTAAAACTCGCGAGCATAAACTCGCAGATTTCGGAGAAACGCTTCTTGTATCAGGTGCGCGGTTGAACACAAAGCTTTCCCTCCTCCCTCTTTTAGTTCTGCCGACATTTTTCTGAGAAAATTCTTGGCACTCCTTAATGGCGGTACGCACCAGACCAGACGGCGGTCGTTTTGATGTGAAGAGGTCTCGTCATTTTCAAACCGGTGCAAAACATTCCAGATTGTAATCAAGACAAGAGTTCTTGAGATATGATCCAAACTGCACGAGGAGAAAAGATTGAAACTCTGCGGACGCGAAATGTGAAGAAAACGGCTGTACTACATGAAGTAGTAGCCTGGATAGTCATCTCTCCAGAAATGTGAACATTCCAAGTGGATTAAGTTAACTAAAATCTCAGTTTTTGAGTTTTGAATATGAATACCTGCGTAATAGAAGATTAGTTTAATAATACAAAAAAAAAAAAGAACTCAGTTTTTCGCGTGTCTGTAAATTCCTGTGCCTCCCATGGGGTATAATTGGAAAATAAAGAGCAAATTCGTTAAGGAGTGATGTTTCATAACAAAAAAGTCCTGTCGAATTATTTTCGGCGGAGGAGTCAACTATCATTAAACTGAATAAGCACACAGTGTGTTTCCAAAACATGTCCAATATCATTATTTGATTATTTTTGAGATTGTCGCGCGAAACCGGTCTCACGCGCTCGAGGACAGACTCAGCACCCCGGCTTCTCAGTGCCGTGACAGCACCGTGCACGAAAACGTTTAACACGAAAATGTCACTATTTAATCATTCAAAGAAAGCAGAACAAATTGCGAGAACTCTAAATAAAAATCAGTCTCTTGTTAAGGGCTTGCTTCACCGTCCGTTCACTCCTCAAAGCAAACTTCCATTTTTAACAGGAGCGCAACTTTCGTGCGGGAAGCCATAACTACTCGGTTATATTCAGACCAGGTTTTCCGTTTGTGTAGAACAGGTCTAGGTAAAGCACGAACTGGTAGTAAAACTGATTGATCTACCAAGATACCGCAAAACGCATGTGTTGGCATCATTTCTCGCCGTTTATCAGTCGATCGATTTATTTTACAGCGTTGAACAAGAACAAAAACTATTACCCAAGTCGATGAATGATTTTCAGGTGTCGCCTCATGATGCGTTCAAAAGAGGTCAACAATGTTCTCAATCCTGTCCTCGAACGCTGAATGACGACCATGAATGTAATGCATTTTTAACGAGGTCTGAAATTATGTTTCATGTTCTTAATTCTGATTTTTCACTAGGGCGCGCGCGCTTCAAGTAGACATGGCGAGTGTTCTCGTCCGGCACGCTGAGGTGTCCATGACGATGGTACTGATGAACTCAGAAAGGAAGTCTTACTCAATAAGCTGAATAAGGAATAAAGAAGATGTATGTTGTATTTATTGTATAAGCCGCCTGAACGTTTATGTCGCGGCTTGTGTGTTAGACGCTTTCAAAACAGAAAGCTTTTTCCACTTCCCGCCCCACTTCCTTCTGATAGGATCGCAATCGCAATCACTTGGTGCGGTTAAGCCACAATTCGGCCTTTCACTGCGCGGTAATCTCTTTGACGCTGTAATAATCTCAAGATTAATAAAACCAAACTCCACAAGACCGGCTTATGGAGCTTTGTACAGGCAATAAATACAACATTTTCAGATCTTTATTTAGCAAATCTTGCTTCACATTTAAAATTATTTTTGGTCGGCTTCCAAGTAATTTGTGGGTCGTCAGCAAACCGCGGTTAGGTTGAGGTCGAAGTTCTTTCCAAGTTCTTCTCATCTCCAGTTTTATCGACTCATAGTTCTGCCGCGAGAGTACAAATGGAAATCAATTGAAAAGAACGATAGGGAGGGTCGCTAAATGACAGCATAAAGATAGTTGTTTTCTTCAGTCGTCTCAGTATGATAGCTGGGAACTGACTGACTGCCAAAAAAAAAAACAAAAAGCAACAACAACAAGAACAACAAAAACTGACTGACTGACTATGGTACAAACATCTTTTTTAAACAATGACTACAGGGCTTGTATGGCTTAAGTACGACGCAATTGTTCTGTTTACTGAGAATAAAACGTTATGACTGCCGGGCTGTCTGAAGTCGTTGTATGTAGGTTTGTTTTATGCAGTTGCTGTACGCAGGGTGAATTCTTCGAAAATGGGGGTGGGGCTGCCCTAAACTAAAAACTTCCTTATTTATCTTCTACCCATTATTCATTCGTAGAACATCATTTTGCAGTCGTTCAAAAGTAATTTCAATTTTCATTTCTTGATAGTATTTACTGTCCTCTTTATCAACAGCAATTGCAAAAATTGTATGTGCCCTCGCGCTCCGAATGCGGAACTCAATAACACTGACATTTTCCAAGTTGTTGTTTTTACAGCAGTAAGTTTCTGTTCAAAGAAAAATAGGTAAATTTAGCCTGTGGGATTTGTAGCAACTTGCCCTTTGGCTGTCAGTATCTTGGATCTTATGAAAACAAGAAAACCTGTGAACGTGTGTTTTTTTAATCGAAATTCAACCCGGCAAAATGACAAGTTCGGGGTCGTTCAAAATCGCACTTAGGTTTGCTCCGAATATCAAATTTTCAAAGTGAGTAATCGCCATTTTTCAATCGATGTAACAGGTAAAATGTATGCTTTATAATGTGAGCTCACAGCCATGTTACCTAATTGTAGCTCTATATCTTTTGATGAATCAGTAAATTATAAAGCCTAGAAAGTCTACATGCAGAACTGAGATTTTGTGCAAAATCCATCAAATTATCGACATCTGGTTTTTGCCAGAGATTTCGAGAATGTGATGGAATTTCAGCAACTCAGGCTTCGAGCACGAAGGGTAACCATCTTTTATTTTGCTTACGTTTTCCCCTCATCCGTGCTTCCCATCTCTCGATCGCAAAGCCGCTCTCTTGATTTCATTTGCAGTTTGTCCCGATAATATGGTCGATGAAAGATGCTTTTTAAAATCCTGTAATTCACCGCCCGATGGAGCCGAACCGGGCAACAACAATCGTTCACCCCAAATGATTGACACCTCGTTAATAAAAGGAGCGAGAATGATAACAGAGAATTATGGCGTAATTGTTTTGCTAGCGCGAACGCTGTCAGTGAAGTTTGTTTAACAATGTCAATTACATAGCAAATCTAACACCTTGAAATTTGGATGTTTGCGCAAAACACTCCCCTCGAGAACGGTGCGTCGAAATGAGAAGAAGCTGTTCTGGTGAAAATCTCCCTACATATCTCTCCATCTATAGCTAGTGACCTACTCTCGAGCCTTAGCCTTGTCATAACTACCCGATGATGTGAAACTTTAACAGCCTAGCAGTCACCCACACAACAGATTGCATTTTATGGCTCTTAACTCACGTGCAAAAACAACAACATTGTCCGAGGATCAAATTATGGCAATTTACACAGCGAGATTTGCGGTCACCCCGTGGCGTTCTTAACGGGATAAAGAACATATGATCGTCCTTGACCCGCGCGAATATTCATTGTTTCATTTATTTCTCGTGTCTGAAAATAGAGCGGTTGCAGTCCAGTAACTTGTAAACAAGGACAAATTGGAGATCTTCGCAATTTCGTGGCAATTTCTCGCAGGATTCCACTCTACTGTTTCTCCACGCGGATGACAGTTATTGTTTTCGTAATGACTATGATGAATGACAGCAGGGTATAATTCGAGAGCAAAGCCAAGATACTGGAAATTCCACCTTTAGAGAAACGCGCAGGGTCGGCTCATCGTGCACAATTCGCGTCTTATTCGCGCCATTATCCGCGCTTCGAGAACCGCCAACCGTAGGGCCTTCGGGCTGCGACTTAATTAACCGGTTAACAGCCGGATTTACCGTTAGATGGACCTATCCGGCCTGCTATCTCCCAAGGCCAACGCGTTCTCGATTGCACATTTGATAGACGCTTCACAGCTACCGGAGTTCATGAACATCAACAGCCGACAGACGCACGCTCCAATTATGTTCAACTGGGACTCCTTTAGACTTACGAAAGATATGGAAGGTGAGAGAGTAGATATTTCAGCACGTACCTCACAAACGTCTGATATTACACCATGGTTTTCTTTCCATTGTTTAGAGAGGCTACGAAATGCAGGAACGGGAAAGAAGGTTTCTACACCGGAAAATTCTCCAACAATTAACAATGACACCACGAGGTCGGATCATGATTTTACACGAAGAGTGGACGAGCGATGTTCTACCTCTTCAACGCCGCCGACGAGCCCGTTGTCTTGTTCTTTAGCGAATGTAAAGGTTGACATTGAAATGAAGAATTTATGGGACGATTTCTTCGCTCTTGGCACAGAAATGATTGTCACAAAGGCTGGAAGGTTAGTTATTAATTTTCACTTTTCACACCTCATTCTTGGAAGGGGACGATCATTGCATAAATAATTTGTTGAGAGATTCGTGCGTCTAGTCTCGCGCGAACTGAATGCAGCATGCGCTTTTATTGACAACATGCTGCAGAAAGCCGCTTACTGTAGGAACTTGTAGCTAAATGCTGGTTTTAATTGGAGGTTACAAAGGCCGGCGATAAACTGTTCGAAAATTGTGCGCAAATTGTTGCCGTTATCTCGCTGGACGATAACGTAAAAGGAAATCACTCATTACTAGCGTGCGCGCTCGTGAAGTCAAAGAATAACATTGCCATGAATCCGTTTATTTTGCAGTGAAAAGGTCTGTTTATGCCATTAGCCGGAAAAAATGTTTTTGATTTCTTAATCGGCGCTATCACAACAACGGTCCATTATGATCCAGCCTTATGTCGAACATGTTTGTTTTCTCTGAGAACAAACGCGCCATGGAGCTAGAAGCGCGTGTGGCCAAAATAATTATCAGTAAGCACTTGATTTGAAACCAGTGTGCCTTTAAAAAAAAATTGAGAAATATCTGAAGAAAACTATTACCTCGAGAGGGACAGGAAGTTACATGAATGCTAAGCTAATTAAAGATTGTAAGATTACACGAATAACAGGAGAACAGCGGTTTGAGCCGATAGTGAAGACAAGCGCGCACCATTCGCGTTTTTCGGAGATTTTCGCATATGTGTCCTCCTCAATTAGTACAGCTTTACTGTTTACTGTTATGTTTCGGTCTTTAAAAGTAAACTTTAAGGCAGACAATTGTTTCATATCGGCTGTGGACTTTGTAGATTAGCCTCAGGCTAATAATCAGTGGAATTTATCGCTGAGACCTTTTTGACAAATCATTTTGCAGACGTAACAATGATCATGAATCATAAATTGCGAGAACTTTCAAGACTGTCTTAATAAGATTTCGCGTTAATACGCTTTAGCTTGTTTTACAGAATTTTGTTTACTTCAGTCTTTTCGGCGGTTTTCAGTTGCGGTAAACCTCGGAAAGACCACCTACCTTCGGTGTTTTTTTGTCCAAGTTTTAAAGTGGATAATTGTCTTGTAAGAAGTCGCATTTTCTTGGCATGAGTTCAGTGGCTCTGCAAATACACATACCCTCTATATTTGGCGCGACACAACTTGTTCGTTTGTCCAAAACTAGCTGTACTTGCACAACATTACCTTTTAAACCCTAAAGTGGGTATGTTATTCTTCAGTCACTGCCGAAAGGAAACGTTAAGATTGTTATGTCTAGGCTAGATATAAAAGCAGGAAAACTTTATAGGAGTACATGAATTTTCTTGATTGGGTTAAGCAACTTGCTTATAAACTTCGTGCAATCCTTTTTCCTTAAAACTTGATTTTAAAGGAGGTAAATTATTAAACCTGGGTACTTAAGCAACTCTGAGATCTGAGGCCGACATTTGTCGGAAAAAAACAAACGTCTCATTTCATGATATCGGATTTCAGAAAGAATTATCGCATGCCCTTAGCTCACTACTAAAGAAACCAAAACAGTCTCCTCCAATTTTCCTCTCCAAGGCACTCTAAATGGAAGAGAGCTAAAGGCGCCGGCGAAACGGCGTTGGTATTTGTGGGTTGTCACATTCTCCAGGCCCCTTTTCAGAGGCCGTGCACGAACTCACGGGTACGCAAACCTCGGACTTAACAAAGAGTGATTTTTCGACTGAGAGATCGTTTCAATGTACGTTTAACACAAATCTCATTTGCCTACTCAGTGCTTTATTACCCTAATCAAGGTTTTAATTCGAACAACATGTAGGAAAGGAAATGTTTGCAATAGAATGAAATCTTCTTTAAAATTGGAGTGGAAACCTAATAGACCCCATAGAAAGCAACGTGAAGTTTCAGTATCAATAAGTCCCTTCGTTTACGCTAAAAGCAGGATTCCCAAGATGTCCGAGGTCGAAGGAGAACAAAATCTATTGTGTGCATCTTTACCATGTTATTAATAATTTTTCAGCTACGAAATCCTCGAATGAGCTGCAAAATATTGACATCGTGATAGACGCCAAATTCTTGGAATCAACATCTATGCAGTAACGTTTCACTGGAAGACTGCTGAAGAGGCCTGAACTTTTGACGGTGTATCCAGACTACTAAAATAACACTTTTGTACAGTCTTTTAAAGCGGTCCTCTTTAATATGCTGTGAAAAGTTGTTCTGAGTAAAAGTTGGGGTGAAACCCGTAAGCGAGTCTCTGACCAGTCAACTCAATCCTGTTCATGTATTTGGCTTTTGATATGTTTTTACCTGAAATTTGTGAATTTAAACTCGGACATGGTAAGGAGGAAGAAGAATTCTATATTGAGTTTGAGACTGAAGATGGCGATATAGTAGTATGTCTAAGGCTTAGGTCTACCCTCTTGTAATAGATATTTGTATTTCTAACGTCTATTTCTGCGGGGCTATAAAGGCTGCCAAGCTTGGAAATATTCTTGAACGTTCTTGCCTTTTCATTTCAATATTGAGAACAGTTGAAGTAGCAATGTAGTAAATCACTCTGAAACGCATTCAAACTTAAAATGTCCACACGGTCCACATCTTTACAGTGATCTGACAAATATTGTCTCCATTTTGGATTGAGATCGTAAGAGAAAATATTTCCTCTTTATCAGAGTAAAGCTCAACATTTTGTACATTTATTTGTAATTTTCACAAAAATAGAAAACGTACTTTCTCAATTTTTAGCTTTGAGTACATGTTCTTTTGCATGTTTTAAATTAAAATGTTTTTGACCTTAAAATTTTGCCCTTTGTAATTCAGACAGCCTGAACGTTCTTTTAAAAATGTCGTTATAAAAACAAGGAGTGTTATTGACCTGCCAAAGGAAAAACATCAGTCTTGATATCGCATGGAATACCGTTATTTATGTTTGCAGGCTAGGAGTTAACAACAACTAAAGGGAGTAGATAGTCGTGGTGACTGTCACTGCCAATGCGAACTCGATGTCAAACCACAAAACGCCTCAGGAAAATTAAAAAACTTTCTTGATAATTGGGAAATAAAGATAGCAAAACCATGCACTCCATTATCTTTCCGTCTTTTTAGCAATCGGTTCAACAATTTTGTCTATTGATTTCAGTTCAAGGTATCAGGAGTTTCCGAGGACGAAACAAGACAATTCAAACAGTGTTCACTTAGGCATTGTTATCTCTGTCAACTTAAGAATGCGTCATACCGATCCCCCTCTCCCCAATTTTGGTGCCAAGAGCAAAGTCCAATAGGGTTTTTTTTTTTTTTTCAAAAAAAAAAAAAAAAAAAGAGCTCACGGAACTCTTAAACATCAAACAATGGCAAGGATGTATAGAAATGGACCTGGAAAAGGATGATGCAGTAAGGACAATCTTGAGAACACGACAGTCACTAAGAAAACAGATATTGATTCGTATTCTCCTGTGAAAATTATAAAGCGCTTGCTCTCAAAAATATACAGCAAGTGTTTGCCTCACCATAAACAGTGTTCAACGGTGCTTGTTCGCAAATTAACTCACACTGACAGTCGCTGGCAAAAACCTTAGATATTTTATCAGGATTCTCATAGATAAGTCTAGCAAGGGATGCTACGGTGCAAAGACATGAATGATAATCGCAGTTACATACACAACTTAAGCAGCTGCGAAAATAAAGTCTGAAAAAACGGGACCCCTTTCAAGCCTGAATTTTTTTTCAGGCTCTGTTTTCACTGCTGCTTAAGTTGTGTATATAACTGCGATGATCCTTCATGCCTTTGCAGCTTTCTCCTCAGTTTAAATATATGGTCTTCCATATATTCAGTAAAGTAAAGGAAAATAAACACAAGTGCGAGTTTTTTTCAAGGTCTGGGAATTTTGTATCTGTTAAGGGAAGTTCCAACGTAAGCAAAAACGTTCGCTCGGGAATTTTCTTTTTCTTCATGGGTGGCATCCTTCTGTGTCTCCGCTCTTCCTTGCTGGCTAAACAGGAAAATTTAGAGTAGGGAATCTCATATGATATGATTTCTGAACAAACGTCCTTGAAAAACTGTTAAGGACAAAAGTATGATGTAAGCTGGTGACGTTCGCTGTTTGTCGATGCTTGCTCTCTCCACGGCAGTAAAAACGTAAACATTACATGTCAGAAAACCGCCCATAGTGGCCGCCATTTTGACCACCTTCATTGTGTGGACGATCGTCAGTTTTAATCTAAATCTACAAATGTCTCATTCAAAATGTGACAAACTACAACTTATGAATAATGAATTAAGATGGCACTAAGTTTCGTTCTGAGATTTACAGAAAGAAGTGAGAACAAAATTCCGAATAAACAAATAATTATAACATAACTGGTCTAAGTTAGGTCTCTTCTCCAAGAATGCACCAATTTAAAATTTAAGTCGAGTTAAGTCGTAGAAGCATAATGCATTGACATAAAATCAAAGTTTTTAAGAGAGACCTTTCATTTGACCATCAGTAAAACTTCCTCCTTTGCGGGGATATTAAATCTACGCTATTTAATCGTTTTGTTTTTGTTTGGCTTAAGAAAATAAATATTGTTCCGTAAAAATAAACTAACACAGTAATTGCTTTTAAAGGCATGTTGACTAAGATAGCTAACCTGCGAGCATGCTCCCCTCCTCACATGGCATTGTGAAGGCGCGTTCTGACAAAAGTCCCAAATTACATGTTGCAAAATACGTATTAAAAAAAAAACACTGACAGCACCACATGAAAGTGCTCATCGACAGCTTCCATTTGAATGGTCAAACACTAGGGTTTCACGCAGACTTATGCAGCACAATAAATAGTACTACATGAGAGTGCATCTGATCCACTCTTCAATGGCCTTCTCGACTTCAATGGTCACAAAGTTAGGCCCTTGACTACAGTCTAAAATGTTAAGACCGCACTCCTTGTACAAAACAGTACCACATATAATAAGTAAAAGTACTGCTTTAGATTTCACGTAAATTTCGTATTGCAAAGGTATTCATACATTTCTGACACCATATCACAGATGTATAAGACGAAAATGGATGATGTGTATGTTGACGGATGAGCTAAAAGAGTTTAAGATGCCGGCACAAGCCAAGACAGAAACTCATTTACTTCTTTCTGTTTTGTTAGGCGCATGTTTCCTCCTTTCCAGGTGCGCCTACATGGATTGGAACCCTCGTCCAAGTACATCCTAATGATGGACTTTGTACCTGTGGACGACAAACGTTATCGCTACGCGTTTCACAGCTCCAAGTGGCTGGTAGCAGGCAAAGCAGACTCCAGTGTACCCGGGAGAGTACACATTCACCCTGACTCACCCTGTACTGGACAGCAATGGATGAAACAAATCGTGTCTTTTGACAAACTCAAATTGACCAACAACCTCATGGATGACAACGGACATGTAAGTAATGAACGTTTATTTATTTTTGGTCGCTTTAAGTTTACAACCTTGTATCGCTGTGTTGATTCCTTTTAAACAGAGTACGCTAGTAGACTGGAGGCGCGGTGGCCTCATGGTAAATACGCTCGACTCCAGATCAAGCGGTCTGGGTTCGAGTCCGGGGACACTGTGTTGTGTTCTTGGGAAAGAAACTTTACTCTCACAGTGCCTCTCTCCACCCAGGTGTACAAGTGGGTACCGGCGAATTCAGTGCTGGGGGTAACCCTGCGATGGACTAGCATTCCATCCGGGAAGGAGTAGAAATATTCCTAGTCGCTTCATGCTACAGAAACCGGGATAAAATCCGGCCTAATGGGCTACTTAGCTTGTATGCAGACTTCACCCAGGCCGTTGACTGCTATCTTCCGTCCCCGTTATGTAACAGCATTCATGTATCAGCATGAAAGCTCATATTAAGTATCTCAAGTTCTCTTGTTCTTGACAAATTGTGGAAAAAGTCTTGTCTGTGTTTGTCGTTAAAAGGTCGTTTAATATGGTATGAATAACTTTACTGTTTATCACTTTGCTCTCTACACGTGAGATAAGAATTGTTTGTTATAAAATGATGATGATGATGCTGATGGTAATGTCGATGATAACGACAACTAATGATCATTGATGCTATCTTTTCTTGTTAGATTATACTCAACTCCATGCATAAATACCAGCCTCGCTTTCACGTTGTCCTTGACAACCAGGAGAAGAGCACAATGACCAGCGCCCTGGGAGCGAGTACAGAACACGTTAAAACGTTCGTGTTTCCAGAAACGCAGTTCATGGCAGTAACCGCTTATCAAAATCACATGGTAGGTAGATTATAAGTTAATCAGTTTGCTTTTCCCATTGCTTTGTGTCATTAATCACCGATTCTCGAAACATTTTGTTAGGAGTGGTAGGTATGTCCCTTCGTGTTCTTGGATTACCATCTTCAATCCTTTTCTTTCAAGCGTTTTCGGTATTTTTCGGAAGCAAAGTGCATGTATGATAACATGAAATATTTATTCTATGCTGAAATATCATCTGCATGTATAGGACAAACACGGAGGATATCTGGGAATTATAGACCTCGTTACGTAACAAATGTATCGAAAACCGGTATCTATCTGTCCCAGACAGAAATTTTAAAACGTTTTGATATTTTTTATCCAATTTAAAAGAGCGTGGTTACGTTATTAAAGGTGATTCTCGCGTATCTTCCTCAATAAAAGGCGGTTAACATGAAAGAAAAAACAGACGGAGAAAATTATTGTTAAAATGGTATTTTCATTACGAACAATTGAAAGCCGACTTCTGTAATCCAAACTTGATTCCCGACATTCCATCAGAAACTATTATGTTTAACTAGATACACTCCGTTTTATCTTAGCATTCTTTTCCTACTGGTTAAACGTCCCTGTCATTTCAGACAGTTTTCACATAGGCAAATTATGCTGATCAAGGCAGATCTCTCAGTAACATTTTTTATTTGTCTGATGTATTGCTCACACTTGAAACTGCAGTTACAAACATACCCTACTGATTGTGCTTAGAGACCTAATTAATCTTAGCGTTAGGTTAAAATTACAAGTACCCAAGGGAAGCCAAATCTGAATTATATATACTGGAAACTCGGCCAAAGGCTCAGATAACCCGCTTTCTGAAGCATGATCATGAGAAGACCACAAGTATTGCTATACTTCTAGATGGAATGCTAATTCGTTGTAGGTTAGCCTTATTGTTCAGCGTTTTCTTAGGTTGCCCTAAACGTTTGTGCGCCCGCGCGCTTTGCATTTCTGGATAGAGAAAGGTATTATTAGTTTAAAAGTGTCGTTTCCAACAGTACAAAACAATGTACTCAGCTAGTTTTGGAACCTGAAGCACTCCAGTGACAACTCAATGTGGAGTTCAAAGTGATTAGCAGGCCGGCGTGAAACTTATAAGTGTAATTTAGTAATGACCTGAAGAAAGGCATTTCGTTCATTCTTCAAAGCAAAAACTCATTGTCCAGCCCATCGGCTAAGGGTCTTCTATTGTAAACACATACAGTTAAACCTGTATTAGGTGGACACCCTTGGAACAATCACCAGTGTCCGTTTAATACAGGGTGTCCGCTCAAAACAGGCACAAAATATATTGTGCAATAATAATTAATTATTAACCCTTTTGTAACACAGTGTAAGATCAAAGACTGCTCATAGCACAATGTCCAGTCAGTCAATGCATCAATCTAGAATAATCTACTTAGCTTCAAAAAGACATCGCTGAGCACTGTTAAAGGAGTCTGAGTAGAGCTTTTAGAATAAAAAGCCCTTGAAGTGTGCGCTTATTGCAGGTTTTGTGCAACAAAGTGGGTTAATATTGGTGTCCGCGTACGCTTAACAGAGGTGTCCGCTGAATGTAGGTTTATTTTACAATAAACGTGGGACAAAATTTAGGGACTCAAGCTGGTGTCCACTTTATAGAGGGTGTCCACTTAATATGGGGTCCACTTAACATACAGGTTTCGCCGTATTACGCTTCCTTCTCAAAACATCCCACTTTCACATGTTTTCTCAAAGAAAGAATTTGCATTGTTTGCAGGACTTACGCAAGGGTCAATTGCGTTTAGACTAGCCCATCGTCTTACACAGAGCTCTAGCTCTCCGATACCTCGAAATGAAACTTTAATATTTAGACTGAAAAAAAAAAACTACCATATATTTTTAATTCTTATCTGTTGGCAGATAACGCAACTGAAGATAGCAAGCAACCCTTTCGCCAAAGGATTTCGTGATTGTGACCCGGATGACTGGTATGTAGTTTGAGAGAATTATCCTCCCTAGAGGGTAATTAAATTTATTGAGACAAGTAATATATTGTAATCCGCTCGTATCGAACTGAATTCCAGACAGATAAATTTTATAATATGGATAATCAATCTCTATATTAAATTTACATGTGGAGCCAAATATTTAGAAATTATGTTTTTAAGAAAGCTTAGTTTTTGTCGAGGGTAAATAAAGGTTATCCTTTTTTTATCTTTTTTGGCAAGCCAAGGTTAACTTACATACACTCAATTCTTGAACGGCTTTTCCGTTTGCTCGGGAAACGTTGCATTCTAGAACTTAAATTTTGGTTTGGAAGTTCACCTGTGTAAATGTTTGTGTCGTTCTTGCGACCTTGGCTTCTACCTCCGCTAGATAGATCTCAAGTTAGCTGTAACTGAAGATCATTGTATTTCTCTAGTTTTCAATCGGTTAAACTCTGCAGCGTTATCTAGTCAGCTTCGTTTATTTAAGATTAACACCCGAGTACTTTGTTTTGTACGACCTGGTTTACGCTTAGCTTGAGTCCCGAGTGTAGCTAGACTAAGCATAAAAGGGAAGGTCATTGCAAAGTTTTATTCAGTAGAGTAAAAAAGAAGTAGAAGTATAAGGAGAAGTAGAAGAAGGAGTAGTAGTGGAAGACGTCGAAGACTTAAGATTAAACGCAGATCAAATCTCGGAGTCCCGATACCTGTTGTTGAAGTCAAGCGAGAACTAATTAGTCCCCTACAGTATGTTGTAATTCGCTCGTGTCCAACTGAATACCAGACAGATAAATCTTTTAATACGGATAATCAATCTCTTCATTAACTTTGCATGGATAACGCGCTGCATAGCGTTTTCTCTCAAATCCTGTATTTGGTTCTGAAGCACGACCGAAAGGGGATTATCCCATCCAAATCTGTCTTCATGCAAATAAGTACGAGCTTTATGCCAAGACGATGAGTGACGAAATTATGACTGTTGTACGGGCATGTAAAGCAATCCGTCCTGCGTAAGCCAGATTTAATTTTATTATCATGTTCACGTCTCTAATCATCTGTCAGCGAAATCGCGATTTTTCGTTTTATTGTTAAAGACTGTTTAGTATGGTGCAAACAATGTTGCATCATACTAAAAATTCGCCATTTTGTTTTTAAATTGAACGCAATCATGAATGGGACCACAGCAACTAAGAATTTAAACTAAGAAATTAATCCAGCAAAGTTGTGTTCGAAGTGTGTCTGTTAAAAAAAATTCCAAAGCCTTGCTTGTCATTCTAATGCTAAATGATTAATATAATCCTGTGATAAGATACGTACACCTCTGTTTTTGTGTAAATTAATATCTCCGTTTTTAAGATATTTTGTGAGTAGTATCGTGGTTCGTTTTACTAGTGCTGTTGTAGTTTGGCCGGCGAGCTCGTCTAGCGAGTCAAAAACAAACGAGTGAGCAGCCATATGACCTGATAACATGTTCATTCAGCCTTCTGTTAGGATTGGTCATAAGGGACAATAACCTTACAACACACTACTACTCGTAACTGGCTATCGCCATTCACGAGTTAAAAATGAACACAGTAATTGATGTTTGCATTCTCGCGCGATAGAATACACTAAACCCTCTAACAATACATCTTTATATCAATTTAGTGTGGTAGAAGTAATAAAGCAAATAGAACCGGGCTCCATGATGCCGACTGCAAAGCCTCGACTTCAAGGCGAGGTGTATTCCGCTAAGTCATGTGATCCTGGCCGAGATGAAGGCGACGGTGTCACAGGTTTGTGCTCAGCTTTCTGCTTGTTTCGATGGGCGGGACTTTTCACAATTGATTGCATTTTTTAATCATGTTATCTTTTAACTTCAGTTGTTACTAGTTCCAAAGAAAAGTGAATATCCAGCATTGCTGTTCTAAACTGAAATACCAAACCCTGAAGAGATCTATCAAGTTTTTTATCCCACCATCCCATTCAGTGTTCTTCACTTCAGCCCGGACTTTGTAATCTAAATTTCTTCCAAGTCATCTGTCACAATTTGTGTATTTACTTGTACGTTGGTCGAACCTACTTTTCGATTTTCTGTCGATATTTTAGAATGTCTTTTTATTAAACCAAAGGAAACCTTAATAGAATAGTCTACCAAAATAGCACAATACCCCTCAAAAAAGGTTACAATGAAGTTATGAGAAACGAGAATGGTAAGACAGTTACAATATATTTTAACCAAGACAGTGCTTTCAATATCGAACTTCTTTACACCAGCGATCAGAAAATTAAGCAAGTAAGTTATGAGAAAAAGCAAAATTGATCACAAGTAGGAAAAGCCGAATTCTACCGAGGGTAACAAACAATATGTATGAAGGCAGTAAAGTGAAATGTGATGACAGTGCTTTTTTCCCTCCTCTCTAGGACCAATGTCAACTGCACCTTTGGTACCAATGGGCCGTATGATTCCCTCCCTAACAGTTCCCTCCATAACGGTTCCCGCCTGCTCTCCCATCATGAGCCCAACTATTACGTCACCGCTGCTCCATCCTCACCCGACCTCCCCCGGGGCGACAACGGCCGTGTATAGAGGTTTCTCGCCGTTACGAGATCACCGCAGTATGCCTTATCCTACACCTTATCTACGGTACAATTCAGGACCGCAAAATGAAGTACCTGGCTATCAATCTCCTCCCGGGACGATTTCAAGTCAATGATGAAATGTTTAGTACTGGAGGACTGCATTCGAATTTCACTGTATTTTTTAACTGTTGTTCGTCGAAGAAACAAGTCCAGTTTGTGTTGTCTGGCAACTTCACTACCACTGGGGAAGACGGGACTACGGGCTCAGTCACGGTTTCTCGACATTTCTTTCTTCGACATTTTACAAAATTATGCAAAAACAAATCGTTGGTACAGATATTTTTCGTCCGCAGACAGAAATGAACATAATTATTTAAGAACACATGGTATTGTTCTGATTAGTTTACTTTGCTAAACGTAAAAATTGAAAACAAGTGTTAGCCAAGCCTGTTTCATTCATTCGCTTTCAATTCTAGCTTTGTAATCTATTGTCTTTTTATACGTTTTTGTTTATAATTAAGTTTTCTTTTCAAACAATGGAATCTTCATCTCTAGAATCGAAGTTCACCAATTGATCTAAGCATAGTTAATAGAGGGAAATGGTTAAGAAGCCCGGTAAACATCAAAGAAGCAAACAAACAGGCTAAGATTTATGTTGGAAGGTCCTTGACCCTGCACATCTTTTGGTTCATGTTCATAGACTATGCATGATTTACATAGTGGCAATGCTTTTATTGGTTAGTTGTATATGAACACATGACATCCTTTTGTATTTTACCAGATTTTGTGCAGGCGCAACCCCCAAAACAGTCAACAAAAACATACAACAAAGAACTTTGCCAGGTTTCATAACCATTTCCCGCTATGATCTAAGAGGGACGCCTAGGGCCACGTAATCATACATATCTTAATGACCCATCACGACAGTGTGCAAAAATCCCCAAATTTCGTCTTTTAAATCATTTGCTATACCCACAGAGCCCCACATACTTAGCTATGAGCCTTGTGAGGCGGAGCTCTGCTTTTCGTATTTGAACTTTTCTTGTTTTCATATTCCTTGGACCTTAGTATTAACAACTGTTGCGGTAAACCATGCATCGCCATTGTTAATTAAAATATTCTTTTCTTTGGATTTGTCTATAGCTTTGTAGAATAAGAACCAATTTTAAACCACGTTACCATGGTAATCAGAGTCTGTGAATCCGTTCGGATTCTTTTTGCTTATCTTTGGCGATATTCTTTGCCGATCACACTTCAAAGAACTAAACGGAGGAACGGTCTTAGGCAGAATTCTTTGCTTCGGGTGAAGCTTTCGTCGTCACCATCGTCACGGTCAAGCCCAACCTCGATCCCAGGCTCTCTCTCCTTTGTGTTTTGTTTAGTTTCACTTGACTGATACTGCTAGAGTATTTTTCCGACTCATCCTCTTTAAAGAAACGTGTTTTTCTTTCTTCTTCTTGCTTCTCGTACCTGTTCCCAGCCTCGACAAGACTTTTTTCTAAATTTTAAATAAAATGAAATAAAAACTTTCAAAACCGTCTACCGTTTAAAAAAACAGAGGAGAAAATGCATGTAATAATAACGTACGTCATCTATGCGTCCGTCCTCCAGTAGATCACAGGTAAATACCAACCAAAATGCGAGAATAAATATAATTTTTCACGTTGTTATTGTAAGATAGTTTTGTGCTGGTATGTAGATTCGTTGGTATGCAGGTTACGTAATTATGCTAAGAAGTTAATATTTAAGGAGTTTGTCCGTTAGGAGTTGTCACTTCGACGGCATCTGCGCTTTTGATCAGTTCGTTTTGGCAATTTTGTTTTAGTAAATTTCCGTGTTTTTGTTTACTACGTTTATTGTGTTAATAACTATCCTAGGACAATTTATTTCTGATCAATAAACGAGATGTCCCCTCCTATACGACTGATGTTTTCTTACTTATACCAAGTTAGAAATTATTTTAATTTCGTTTCACTGCAGAGTGATTAGACAACAATTTGAATTAACACGATGGCGCGAGCAAAAAGAATTTACATTTTTTATTATCAAAGTAGGCCAAGTTGTTTTCTTTCATCGGTCGCGGGATTCTCTAAAAGAAATGCAAAACATTTTCTCCATGTTTCTACTGAGTTTTAGTATAAATCTACTAGCGCTCTATCACGAATGCCGCTCTCTGATCGGCTACGCTACTCGCTGTCTATTCTGTTGTCGATAGTGAGTAGCCTAGCAGAGTGCGCTTGTTAACAAAATGACGACCGTTTCTATCCGTTTTTCGAAGCGTCTGTGAACAAGATTAAGATAGCGTTCTAAACTAACGACAACCAGTAGACTTATGCTAAAACAATTAGATTATTCGCTCTCGATTTCTATGCTTGATAGTTGACGAGGGCTGTTAATAGAAACACTCGTGGAAGTTTGGGAGAACTCGAAAAAACTGTGGAAACACTCGCCTGTCGGTTCGTGTTCCCACAGCATTTTTCGTCCTCCCAAACTTCCACTCGTGTTTCTATTAAACGATTAGATTATGAGCTCGAGATTTCTACCGCGCGATAGCTGACCAGGGCGCAGCCTGAGTCAATTATCACGCATAGACATCGAAAGCAAATAATCTAATTGTTTTAGTATAAGTATACTAGTCGTTCAAAACTTTATACAAATCTTCTTCACAGACACTTCGAAAACGCCAAGAAGCGGCCTTCATTTTGTTGACAAGGGTACACTGCTACGCTACTCACTGTCTAACACAGAATAGATAGTGAGTCAGGCGTACCCAATCACGGAACAGCGTTCTTGATAGAACGCTAGTAGATTTATACTAAAACTCGATAGAAACACGTAGAACATGTTTTCTATTTCTTAAATATATAAATAATCCCAGGTTGATCCTATGTTGGGACCACGTGATACAAGTGCGATCATAATAAACCAAATTCCACCAAATGCACTGCAGCATTCACTATCCCTATTGGATATCCTTTATCCTGTATCCTATAGTTGAAAAAGAAATTAAAAATACAAACCTCTGCATGGCACGTAGGGTAGACTACGACTACTGCCTCTTTCGCTTAGTCCGTCGAGCGAGACCGTAAATAAACCGCGAGGAAAAAAATGGCCGCGCGAATTTTCGCGGTTTTTCCTTCGCGTCACGCACGACGGGTTAAGCGAAAGAGGGACTACTCGTAGTCTACACCTAGGGTGGCCATACTACTTCGCTAGATTTCATTCTACTTCAGAATAATGAAGGTGATTTGTGCAGGATTGACAAAAACAGACGCCACTAGCCTAGCGAAAGCTTTGCAAGCTCTTGGACACAACGTGTATGACTTTAAAGAGCATTATGGATTTCACTTGCAGCAATTTCTGCAAAGCGGTGGAAGACCGAAAAATTCGTAGCCTTTGTAATTTATTTCATAATAATTCTTCTTGCTGGTGTTTTTGTTGATTTAAAAATCATACCCTGTTTCAGACCTGCCTAATAATTTGTTTCCCAGTTGAGACCAATGTTAAAGGCAATGTTTATATGCTTTTAATAGGTAGGATAGCGTATTCTAATTAAAAACATACCCAATTCAAGACTAGAGTGAAAAGAGCATACCCCATTTAAGACCAAAATCAGTGCCCTATTTCTAACCAAAACGGCTGAAAAAACGGTTGCATACCCTTTGGGGCCACATATACCTATATAGCCCATATAAGGGAGTGCACCCCGGGGGTAGAAACTGAGGATTTTTGAAGTGGAAGTCATGGTAAGTTTTCACGTTTATGCACTTTTGATCTGTTTATATAAAATATTTCCGAGCTGATAAACTAAATTTGCTTCTCTTAGGGTATTGTGAAATTACGAACATTGTGAGGAAACTGTAATGGAAGCCAGGAAAACTTTGTCCAGAGCATACGAAGAGAAAGAAAATGCCGCCGACAAATTGAGCTCTGTTTTGCTCGGAAGAATTCTTAACGAATTATGGGTAGATGAAGTTAAATTGGCGGGGCGACGACCACGTAACTCAAAGGTGCATAAACGTGAAAACTTACCATGACTTCCACTTTTCGCGAACTTAGCCCCGTTCACTAGGGTTAGTCACTCGGTAATCTAACTAGGCCCCAATCAATAAAGTCGTTTGGGTTTTAACACACGTTTTAATCTCTTCTCTTAGCTTTCACTGTTACAACGGGCGTGTAATAGCTACTCTGAATGCGCGAAATAAATGTTTCTCTTTATACTGTTTCATTAGACAATGTGATTGGTCGTTGCTAGGTGATAATCAGAAAAACGGGTTGATCAAAGTCTGTCACTAAATGTCTATTGTCTCTTGACATGATGTCTAGACTTATAATAAAAACCACAAAGAAACACGCACGAAACACGAAGTCTCCGACACACTCCCCCAATGCAGCATTGCATGCGAGGGTGCATTTACTTTGGAGACTGAAAAAAAACTACTAGGCGATTTCAAGCTAAATGAAACGTTCTACAACGATCACTCGATTTAAGTTCATCATTGTTCGATTTCTTCATTAGTGGTAATCTCTTTGATTCTTGCAGTTGCCGCTGCCGCAGCGGCTCTTGTTGGTCTGAATGTTTTCGCGTCAGGGTTCAATTGCTGTCTAGCTCCTACTGGAAGTTCACACTGCAACTCTAGGGGGTAGAGGTGTTGAACAGGACGCTCTATCACTCCTTTACTGGTTTTCAGCTGAACTCCACGAGTATGGCCGTCACGTCCTGGATAGATCTGCTGGACGAAAGCGAGTGGCCACTTCCCTCGATTCTTGTTATCAGATCGTACTAACACTATGTCTCCAACTCTGACTTTGTAGTTAGCTGTCTTGTGGACAAGGTTGTGACGCTCTCTCAAGGCTGTCAGATATTCACGTCGCAAATTTGTATCCTCGATTCTCCAGGTCTGCAGTTCGGGAAGCTGATTGGTTCGCTGGAACATAAAGCTGGCTGGTGTCAGGATGGGTAATTCTACGTCGTCTTCAACGTAACCGAGTGGACGACGATTAACCTGCGTTTCCACGTCTAGGAGTACTTCGGTCAATTCATTCCAGGAAAGGGTGGCTTTCCCGATGACCTTGTGCATTGCTTTCTTTACTACTCCAATTAGGCGTTCAAATTGGCCACCCCACCACGGGGCGCGGCTCAGATTGAATTTCCACCTTACGTCATGGGACTCGAGGAAACCTTGTAATTGCTCGTCCCTTCTAACCTGCTGTAACCACTTGGCTGCCTTGACAAACGTGCTACCATTATCAGAGTAAATGACAGTTGCACGTCCTCGTCTAGCTATCAGGCGTTTGAGGCACGGAATAAACGTACTAGTCGCTAAGTTGGGAACTAGTTCTAGGTGTACTGCTCTCGATAGGCTGCACGAGAATATCACCAAGTATGCTTTTCCCTCGCGTTTGTGGGTCAGTTTGTACAATATTGGTCCTGCGAAATCGGTCCCAATGACCTCAGAGGCTGCTCCGCCATGGGTTATGGTACGGTCTGTGGGTAGCGGTCCAGGGGGTGGAACTGTTACGGGTGAGACTCTGAAACGTTTACAGCCCCAGCACGCAGATCGTACAGCCTTTACTAGCTTCTTAGGGTCGGGATCCAGTATTCTTCACGAATCGCTGCCATCGTGAGGGACACACCTCCATGTAAGGTCTCTGCGTGAATCCGCTGTACAAGCTTTCTGGTGAATAGGCTGTCAGCTGGTAGATAAACTGGGTACTGTCCCTGGATTCTGCCATGACATTCAAGCACTTTGTCGGCATTTGGAATGAGGTTGAGTTCACGTCTCGTTTGTTCAAAGTGAGACTTTTGCGCTTCTTGGGACTGGACTCTTCTTATCCACCAATTCTTTGTTTCTTGTATGTCTTCGCTAGTTAGCGGTCCCTTGCGCGCTCTATTGGTGGTGAAGCGGCGCACCCAGGCTTGGATGCGCAGAGTTCGACGTAGATCATAGCGCTCGAGGAGTTCGTCGAATACATTTCGTTCTTGTTTAGGTTTTCCGTTTGCCATGCTGAGTACTTCTCTAATAACTTTCGCCTCTTCTTCGGAAGCTTGGGTTTTCACTGTAACTGGATTCTCTGGCCAACCGTTAGGATCCCGCAGCCACGTTGGGCCATTCCACCAGAGCTCTGCGTTAGTCACCTGGCCTCCTCGACTCGCTAGGTCTGCTGGGTTTTCAACAGTGGGTACGTACCTCCACTGGATCTGTGGATGTTGTCTAATTTTCTGCACGCGGTTGGCGACGAACTGTCGGTACTGGCCATTTCCTATAATCCAGTGAAGGGCGACGGTGCTGTCCAGCCAAGCGTAAACCGTCGGCTCAGGTAGATCCTTCAGTGCGTTTTGGACGTTGACAACTAAATTGGTAGCCATGTGCGCGCTGACTAACGCTAACCTTGGGATGGTAAGTGCTCTCTTGGCTAATCTTGCTTTTGTCGCAACCAGGGTTTGAGTGATTCCGTCTTCTTGGCGTACGACTGAATAAACCGCCGCTCCGACCCCGTACGCTGACGCATCTCCAAACGCATGCAACTCAACCGAGATAACTGGTTGCTGGTAAGGTGCTAAGGGTCTTCTTGTGGTTACTTCCGCCGGAAGTGATTGCTCCCATTTCTGCCAGCGTGTTCGAAGGTTTTCTGGGATGTCTGCGTCCCATGGTACTTTGCGGTCGCACACTTCTCGATAGATTTGCTTCCCTTGTAGTGTAGTAGGGGATGCCAGACCGAGGGGGTCGTAGACTTTCGCTAGTTTGGCTAAGACTTCACGTTTTGTCGGTGCGCCACTTGTACTTGGGAACTGCACGGCGATGGTGTCTTGGAACTTGTCCCACTTTACGCCCAATAGTTTGGACTCACTTGTCTTGACTGGTAATTGTTGTTTGGCATAGGTCTGATCTTCGCTTGATGCAGGTTGGGCGCTGTCTTCTCTCAATGCAGACCGGGGGTTATCTTCTAGCTGTGGATGATTTGAGTGCCATTTGTGCAACTCAAATGTAGCGTCACTCATAATCTCTTGCGCTATCTTCTTTCGTGTTTGTGCTTGCTGCACGTCTTGACCACCTGTCAACAGGTCGTCTACATAGAAACTTCGGCGTAGTCGCTCCGCTTCTTCCGGGTACTTTTCAGCCCAGGTATCAAGTTGGCATTCAAGAACCCCGCCTAATAGAAATGGTGATGGCGCGAGACCAAACAGAACTCTCGTGAACCGATATGTCTGTACATCTGAATTCAGATCAGTTTGCCAGTGGAAACGAAGGGCATCTCGTTCACTCTCGTGAATTCGGATTTGTAAGAAGGCTTTCTTAATATCCCCCGCTAAGACTACTGGGTAGGCTCTCTGCTGAATAAGTACGTCCCATAGTTTGTTCTGTAGTGCTGGTCCTGGGTACAGGCAACCATTTAGTGATGGTGCATCAGGTGTCGCTCGGGCTGAGGCGTCATAGACGATGCACATTTTTGTAGTTTCGACGGACTTGCGTATCACGCTCTTGTGCGGGATGTAGAATTCTTTCAGCGGCTGTGACACAGGGGGGGCGTTCTCGATAATATCTTCTGACAGTTGTTCTTGGATTATCGCGTCGTACTGCTCCGTTAGTCCCTCTCGCTGAAGTTTTCTGCTTAGGTTCTTTAGTCGTTTCAAGCTACCTTCCTTGTTCGACGGCAGTTCTGGGTGGTTAGCTTTCCACGGGAGAGTGGTCTCATACCAGCCCTCTGGCGAGCGTGTCAATCGTTCCTTAAACTCGTCAAACACCATTGACTGATCATGGTCTGCCATGTCACGCAATCCCAAGACGTCTAATCTGGACAGATCTTCGTAGTTACTTTGACTTGTCTGGGTGAAAAGCATAATGTTTTTGTCGAATTCTTTCCCTGGGGACATTAGGAACCATCCAAACTTAGTCAGTTCTGCGATCGGGTCGTTGTCTTGTCCGATTCTGGGCCTGGTTTCCGTTTTAATCCTGGCGTATTCTCCGCTGCCAAGTATCACGTGGACCGGAAGAGACGCTTTCGTATCATTGTCGTTGACATTTACGCCTTTCAGATGTGAGTACTTCTCAATTAGCGCGCGATAATTAGGGTTGTCAATGGACAACAGTTCTGTCTTGTTTACTTTGGTTGCTTTGACTGACAGCGAAAATTGATGGTCGACAGATTGTAATTCTAGATCGTAAGTTTCGAGTCTGGCAGCTTTTGAGGACATTAGCATATCGATTGTTTTTGTCTGGACATCAGTGGGCTTTATGCGAAGTAGTTCGATCAGTTTTGCGGAAACGTATGAGCTCCCGGCTCCAGAATCGATGAGCGCTCGACACTTAATGCCATTGACTTCTATCACGATGACAGGGAATAAACCTTCTCCAATTTGGTTTGTAGTCAAGGCGACTCCTCTCGCAGGCGTTGGCTGGTTAATAGATTCCTGGGCGGGCATATTACAAATGGACGTGTGGTGACGCTTGTGGCAGTGTTGACAGGCAGAACTGCTTTTACAATAGATGGCGCGATGGTTTCCTGTGGTGCAGTTAAAGCATAGACGCTTGTTAAGGAGAATTTGTCTGCGATCAGCGACACTTGTTATTTTTGTACATTCTGCTGCCCTGTGATCTTCACCGCAGTAAACGCAAGGCCAACAGCGGGGCTTCAAATGGGCGTCGCGACGCGCATGGTAAATTCTTGATGGGCGTAAGTTCCGTTTCGCTGTTTGCTGTTCTTGTTCACGTTCGCGTTGGCTTGTATCCACCGGATTTCTTCTTATCCACAGACGAATAGCCTCGGACAGTTGTGCGAAGTCCCATTTCTCCATTCCGGGTCGTTGCGGACCAGATCTTCGCGAATTGCTGGCAACTTGTCTAGAGTCATCGAAACCATCCCATTTACTTGCGCGAGTTTGTTCATTGTCTGCAATGCCTGCACGCAATACATTAGCTTTTCGCCAAATTCGCAGATTTTCTTCGGATTTCCATTGGGCAGTGTAGGTAGATCTAAAATTTCCTTCGTATAGGCCTTGACTATCTCAGACTCCTTCCCGAACTTCTCCAGCAGGATACTCTTCGCCCTATTGTATCCTTCGGGCGTGAAAGGGAGTGCTTCGACTGTGCGCTTCGCCTTAGTGTCCAAGAGTTCTCTTAAATACGAAAACTTGGTTATCGCTGCCACACTTGTTTTGTCGATCGTTTCTGAGAATTGTCCCCAAAATCGTGGCCAGTCCATGAAGCTACCGTCAAATTTAGTAATAACAAGCTTCGGTAACTTTGCTTGCATGTCGCTGGCCGTCGCAGCTTGTTGGGGGTGTGGCGCAGTTTGGATTTCTGCCTGCATCTCTAGCTTCGTTTTGTGGAACTTAAGAGGCTGTCCGTGTAAAAATTCTTAAGTTTCCCTCATAAAATAATGTTATCTTGAAGCAAATATTCTCAAAACGTACTCTTTGTTCGGGATAAGGCATGAATAGCCTTAAATTCACCAAAGATTCCTCCAAAATTGGGAATTTATTAGCTAACTGCTGCGGTGTGAGTTGCCGTAAGTTTCGCCTAAACACAATTATTGAAATTGGGTCATCACAGGCCTTGGACTATACAGAAATTCCATATTAAACATATTTAAGAAGTAAAAGTGTTTGTCATATGATTATTGCCAAGAAAAAAAATAATAGTGTACCGCGAATGTACCTCAGATGCACAGATAAGATGCCGATTTCAGTCGGCCGCTGGAATGTCAAAGTTATTTTGGCGGCTCTCCTCATCCACTTTTTGCTTATTTTGCATTGCGCCTTAAAAAGCAATACCAATCCTGGATACTTGAGAAGTAAATTATTTTACTGTTGATATTTGATTTTAGAAATGGCTTAGAAGCTTTGCCTTTTTTATTCAACATTCTCTTTTTTTCGTGTTGCTATTTTTGCGTAGTCCTTTGTGCTAAAATTGAATTATGCAAATTGTAGAAGTCTGACGTCGACAGCGTATTACTCAGTTTACACAAGAGATAACGAATTTATTTTTTGCGCTTTGCGTCGTTTTTGCTGTTTGCAATGGCAGGATTGTTTTCCTTCTCAGCAGTTACAAGTGGCACGTGCGGAAGTAGTCGTGGATTTACAGAATGTGTAGCCCTAAACAGCTGTGACGGCGATATCAGTTCGCATCTTCAAAATCACCACCAGTCAAGGGAAAATGTTTGGGAGAAGGATCTAATCCTGGCAAGAGCAGGTCTTCTAGAGCTCACAGAAGAACAGGTTAAAAATATGACGGTTTGTCTAGCTCATCTTTTTACCCTGGGAAAGTTCTGGCAAGCCCCTAAGACCTGCCAGTATCCAAAACATCATGGCAAGAAAACGGCGGTGACTGGAACCCATGTAATTAATTTCAAGTTAGCCAGGGAAATTCAAAACATCTTTGGAGAAGCTACACCCGTTGGTTCGCGTAAGTTTTAACTTTGAAGATTTTATTTTGTAACCACTGCATATTGTTTACGTTTGAATGCCTTAACGGTAATACAGACTTCATTTTCCCATGAGTCATTTCACGAGTGCAGTTTGGGAGATTATCGGACACCCTGCCGCAATGAAATATAGTTTGTACTGAATATGAATATTACAAAAAATTCAAAACAACAACATTAGCAAACTTGCTCATTTTTTTTACAAAGCTGCTTAGCAATACAACCTCCGGCTGGTTGGTCAGGGTTTACGAGTTTTTTCGTTTTGGATGGGGGAATGTGGGCGTGGAGTGTAATCGTGTGATCTTCATACCGCGGATTCTGGGTATTTTGCCAACCCTTATATGGAAGTTTATTAACATTCATTTTTGATGCCGATGTCAGATGTCAGATGTCAGATGATGTTTAAGAAATTCAGTGAGCTTGAGAGTCATCTTGATGTTGGCGAACACCACCAAGTACGTGGGGGCTCCGCAACAGTGTATGACAAACTCAGAAGAGAGTGGGCCGAAAAATCCCTTACTGTTGACAACAACGAGGAAACCGGCCGCGCACTTGTGGTACATAGCGATGAGCAACGTCACAAAAATGAAGCTTCTGGTTCTTGTAGTGACTTACAGCTTGGCTGGGCTTTACACAAGCCTCGAAGTCAAGCTGTGCGGTTTACGGATGAGGTTAAACAGTACCTATAACCACGAAATTCGACCTCGGAGAGAGAACTGGCAACAAAGCAGATCCCGGATGTTTGAAAGAAAAGACTGGCTAACGAAGAGTCAAGTGCAAGGCTTCTTCTCGAGACTGGCGGCCACACGTATATAGAAGGCAGGGGAACCAAGAGGTGCAGATAGAGAACGTGTACGCAGAGGAGGAAGAGCAAGAAATGCATGGGGTACTGGAGAATGTGGCCGCCCAACTCAGTCCTAGACATCCTATCTGCTATGATTCCTACTGCCTGTGCAACCTCTCACGAGACGAGAAACTAGACAGTTTCAGTGTAGTTATGCTGAAGGAGCTGCTTAGATATTTTGAAGTTCCCTTTGCTTCAAAAGATCGGAAAAAGAATTTGGTAGTTTACCTATCCAAATTCTTATAAGGATGTGAATGTCGCCGTTAGGAAAACAAGTTCGCAAAATGTCTTCTTCAGAATGTATTGGGCGTTGTAAATACGGCTTAACAATTGTTTTTTTTCTTTTTACTGAACTAAGTGAACGAAAATGGTTTTAACAGTGTGAAATAATTGTAAATATATTGTGGGGAATCGCAGAACTTTGTGTTGCTGTGTTAAACTAGTAGCACTGTCAACTTTATTTGCCTTCTTACACGCCATCGGAAACACAGCGAGTAGAATAAACATTGAATTCCAGGCGCCCATTCTGTTCTTTTTGTTTGTTTTTTTGCTCGCCGGAACTATGAACTCCCTATTGACACATCGCGGTGTAAACCTGCACCAAATTTGCATAGATTGAATTCGCTGAAGAGAATTACTTAACCAACAATGCTGGTATTAAGAGATAAACGCTATTTCAAAGAAAATGAAGCCAAAGATAGAAAGCATATAATTCAGCATAAAAATCTTGCAGTCATTGTTATTGCAACTTTAAAACAACGCGGTAAGAATGTCCGTGACATGCTAAAAATAACTTAGACATTCTAGCGTGCTACAATGTAGACGACTCAAATCTACATTTTCTTTAGATTCTCGCTACAGCTGACGTACACTAGTGAACAATAATTTTTTCTTTCTAGGCATTAAATTATGTGATTAACGGTTCTAGTTGTTAAATATGAGTGTCCTTTTACATATAGTCCAAACCTTAATTATTTAACTGAATTTTAGAAACAGCTTTTAGGCCAGGCAGAAGATAACTTAAACTGCATCCGCTCATTTTAGATTATAAATTCCCAATTGGAAGAATATTTCGTGAATTTAAGGCTTTTCATGCCCTATCCAGCGCAAAAAGTACGTTTTGAGAATATTTGCTTCAAGGTAATATTTCATGAGGGAAACGTAAGAATTTATGTGGGAAACTTAGGAACAATAATCGGTGCAAAACTGTGTCACGCAAGCTTTCGCGTCTGAATATTAGCTATGTTGATCGTACTCCTGTAGTTCCAAAAGGTTAGTGCCCAAAGTTTTTTTTCCTGTTCTCGGTACACTAGCCCTAGTACTAAACATAGATATTGGTCAGGGCTCCAGATCACGTTATACTTTTGAGAAACACTCCTTCAACCAGCAGCATGCCCGCTAAAATTTTGCGAAGGCTCTCTGTATGGCATTTTCAAAAAAATTATAATTAATTTTTCTTGTGCCCGATTTTAAATATTTTACCGTTAATCGAAAGAAAAAACATGAAATAAAATTATCTGTCAGTTTTATTGTATTTGAAGAAAAGCGGAATTTTTCAGCTCCTTCAGCGCAACGCCTAAATTTGACTCGAAACAGAACGGTTTTTACGGTTTTGGACCGTACTCGGAAATCGTCGCCAGAAATATTGAAAAATAGCACTTAAAGCCAAATTATTGCTATTTTTATTTATCATATGGACTAACTGTCTCACACAGAAAATTTGAAGAAATTCTGTTTTCCGCCGAAAATCGAGTGGTCGGTTCTTACACGGACAGCCTCTTAAGAGTTTTTTCGTTTTGGATGGTGGCAGGTGGGCGTGGTGTGTAATCGTGTGATCTTCATGCTGCAGATTCTAGGTATTTTACAAACCCTTATGAGGAAGTTTATTAACATTTATTTTGTTATACTAGCAATCTGCACAACGTGCAGGAAGCAACACAGTGAAGACGTGACTCAAAAAACGGACTGGCTGTATCCCAAGGAACCTGAAGACAAGGCATCCCATCAAAGGTATGTAGCGAGTGCAATCCGTTTTGAAAAAGAAAGAGTGAAAAATCACTTTTACTGTCACATTTGTTAATAGCGTAACGTGACTTGACAAATGTACTTGCTTTCACATTTTCATAGACCTGCCAAAGAGGCTGCCATGGAAACCATCGGCCTCCTCGTCACCTCGACCCCATTCCGTGAGCCTCCAACTCCTCAGAATATCGCCTCGACTCCATGCTGGACTCCGGGAACAGATGCCGCGTCTCCTCCAACACCCTTAGTTACAGATACCGTTCGTGTGTATAACTCAGCTATGAACAAGATTGCAAATCTCACTGCACAAGAAACAAAACGCGAGCCTCTTATCTCCCAACTGAAAACCCCCTTGAAAAACTTGAGCAAAGTGGAACAGTTGAATGTTGTACAAAAGGCTAGTGAAGACTGTTTGCTAGTGTGTAGCGCAATAGCACCAGGAAGTGGCGAGGAGCTCTTCAAGTCCATGGCTCAGTCTACACAAGGAGAAAAGTTTGACGGTTCACCACCTGGTGATCTAGTGGTACTTATGACTGCATACAAGAACGCTAAGACTAAGAATTTAAAGAGACAGATACTAAGCCTTTACGCTTATAGATATCCCATGAGCATGCTGCAAAAACTTCACCAACCATGCGGAAAACTATCTACATGGGAAATAAAGCAAGCACGCTGCCATGCTAATCTAAGCGGCCCTGGTACAACCCCTGAAGTTACAACCAAGCACCGCGTACGTCTTGACATGAGTAAGGTCGATCACTTTGTGAAATTTACAAATAGACCGTACTTCTATCAAGACGTTTCTTATGGTAGTAAAATATTAATCCTCGAAAGTGGCGACAGAATAGAGATGCCTAATGTTGTGAGGACAGTGACCAGATCTACAATGATTGAACCATACTTGGAGTATTGCAAAGAACAATGTTACGAACCACTGAGTAGGTCAACTTTGTTCAAAATCCTGGAGGTTCAAGAGGCATCGCAGCGTAAGTCGCTCCAGGGCTTGGACAATACTGCAGCTGATGGCGCGGCGGGATTTCAGACTCTTGAGACACTGGTTGAAACTCTTGAGAAAGGAGGAATGGAGAAACAGTGGTGTCTTGATGTTCGTAGAAAGCTCAGAGATGCAAAACGCTATCTTAAGACTGACTTCCGCGTACATTGCCAGCCACATGATTCTACTTGCGCTGACCACTGTCGACATTTTGCGCCTACTGATCCTGTCGAAGCCGATTTCCAGCAACCCTGCTCTCATGAGCACGTATTCAGTTGCGATGACTGACAAGGGATGAAGAATGTACTTCAGGAAGTCAGACTGGTGATCGAAGGGTCATCCTGGACACCTTACAGTTCAGAACAACGAGAGGATCTGCTATATGATTTTGACCGCGCAAAGTCAGACATCTTGGTGTGGAAAGCCCACGTTATTCGTTCGATAAACCAGGAAGAGGCTAAACAAGATGCACTTAGATCAGCCCACGACACGTCCGCTATCCTAATAATGGACTGGGCCATGAAATTTCCTCAAATTAGATATCGTGAGAAGCAGTCCGATTGGTTTGGAAAACGAGGCCTTAGCTGGCACGTATCAACGGTCATAACTAAGAATGCTAGCACTGGGAAGGTTGAGCTGAAATCATATGCGCATATCTTTGATTCGTGCCAGCAGGACTCGTATGCAGTCTGCTCAATTATTGAAAACACACTGGAGGTTGTAAAAAAGGATCACCCCCAGATTACCCAAGTGAGTCTTAGGAGTGACGAAGCAGGCTGTTACCACAACAACTTCCTCTTGGCGGCCGTAAGAGATGCTGGGAAACGAGTTGGCCTTACTGTCACGCAGTATGACTTTTCCGAGCCACAGTACGGAAAAGATGTGTGCGATAGAATCCTTTGTCCGATGAAATCAGCGATCGGACGATATTGCAGTGAGGGAAACGACGTTCTCTCTGCAAAGGACATGTGTACAGCGCTTTCCGAACGTTCTGTTCGAGGCACAACTGCTTGCGTTTGCACAGTAAATGAGACTCAAAAAACACTCGAGGTAAATAAAGTGGATGGTTTCAGTAGGTATCATGACTTTGAATTTGAATTAAATGGAATTCGGGTGTGGAGAGCTTATGGCGTAGGGAAAGGTAAAATAATTCTCTATCAAGACATCATCGTAAAGCCCCAAGGTCCAACAGATCTTGTTGTAGATGTAGACTTTTTCGCAGTCAAGGAAACTCGATTCCATAAGGCTACGTCAAGTGATGACGAACAAAGCAGCGGTCTCTTCTTCTGCTCTGAGCCTGGATGTCAGATGGTGTTTAAGAAATTCAGTGAGCTTGAGAGTCATCTTGATGTCGGCGAACACCGCCAAGTACGCGGGGGCTCCGAAACAGTGTATGACAAACTCAGAAGAGACTGGGCCGAAAAATTCCTTACTGTTAACAAAAACGAGGAAACCGGCCGCGCACTTGTTGTACTTAGCGATGAGCAAAGTGACAAAAATGAAGCTTCTGGTTCTTGTAGTGACTTACAGCTTGGCTGGGCTTTACACAAGCCTCGAAGTCAAGCTGTGCGGTTTACGGATGAGGTTAAACAGTACCTAACCACGAAATTCGACCTCGGAGAGAGAACTGCCAACAAAGCAGATCCCGGAAAAGTGGCTGTAGACATGAGAACATCGAGGAAACCAGATGGTTCGCGGATGTTTGAAAGAAAAGACTGGCTAACGAAGAGTCAAGTGCAAGGTTTCTTCTCCAGACTGGCGGCCACACGTAGAAGACAGGGGAACCAAGAGGTGCAGATAGAGGACGTGTACGCAGAGGAAGAGCAAGAAAGGCATGGGGTACTGGAGAATGTAGCCGCCCAACTCAGTCCTAGACATCCAATCTGCTATGATTCCTACTGCCTGTGCAACCTCTCACGAGACGAGAAACTAGACAGTTTCAGTGTAGTTATGCTGAAGGAGATACTTAGATATTTTGAAGTTCCCTTTGCTTCAAAAGATCGGAAAGAGAATTTGGTAGTTCACCTATCCAAATTCTTAGAAGGATGTGAATGTCGCCGTTAGGAAAACAAGTTCACAAAATGCCTTCTTCAGAATGTATTGGGCGTTGTACATACGGCTTAACAATTTTTTTTTTTCTTTTTATTGAACTAAGTGAACGAAGATGGTTTTAACAGCGTGAAATAATTGTAAATATACTGTGGGGAATCGCGGAACTTTGTGCAGCTGTGTTAAACTAGTAGCACTGTCAACTTTATTTGCCTTCTTACACGCCATCAGAAACACAGCGAGTAGAATAAACATTGAATTCCAGGCGCCCTATCCAATTTTTTTTTTGCTCGCAGGAACTATAACTCCCTATTGACACATCGCGGTGTAAACCTGCACCATATTTGCATCAATTGAATTCGCTGAAGAGAATTACTCAACCAACAATGCTGGTATTAAGAGATAAACGCTATTTCAAAGAAAATGAAGCCAAAGACAGAAAGCGTATAATTCAGCATGAAAATCTTGCAGTCATTGTTATTGCAACTTTAAAACAACGCGGTAAGAATGTCCGTGACATGCTAAAAATAACTTAGACATTCTAGCGTGCTACAATGTAGACGACTCAAATCTACATTTTCTTTAGATTCTCGCTACAGCTGAAGTACACTAGTGAACAATAATATTTTCTTTCTAGGCATTAAATTATATGATTAACGGTTCTAGTTGTTAAATATGAGTGTCCTTTTACATATAGTCCAAACCTTAATTATTTAACTGAATTTTAGAAACAGCTTTTAGGCCAGACAGAAGATAACTTAAACCGCAGCCGCTCATTTCAGCTTATAACTTCCCAATTGGAAGAATATTTCGTGAATTTAAGGCTTTTCATGCCTAATCCAGAGCAAAAAGCACGTTTTGAGAATATTTGCTTCAAGGTAATATTTCATGCGGGAAACTTAAGAATTTATGTGGGAAACTTAGGAACAATAATCGGTGCGAAATTGTGTCACGCAAGCTTTCGCGTCTGAATATTAGCTATGTTGATCGTACTCCTGTAGTTCCAAAAGGTTAGTGCCCAAAGTTTTTTTTCCTGTTCTCGGTACACTAGCCCTAGTACTAAACATGGATATTAGTCAGGGCTCCAGATCACGTTATACTTTTGAGAAACACTCCTTCAACCAGCAGCATGCCCCCAAAAAATCATAATTAATTTTTCTTGAGCCTGATTTTAAATATTTTACCGTTAATCGAAAGAAAAAACATGAAATAAAATTATCTGTCAGTTTTATTGTATTTGAGTAAAAGCGTAATTTTTCAGCTCCTTCAGCGCAACGTCTAAATTTGACTCGAAACAGAACGGTTTTTACGGTTTTGGACCGTACTTGGAAATCGTCGCCAGAAATATTGAAAAATAGCACTTAAAGCCAAATTATTGCTATTTTTGTTTATCATATGGACTAACTGTCTCACACAGAAAATTTGAAGAAATTCTGTTTTCCGCCGAAAATCGAGTGGTCGGTTCTTACACGGACAGCCTCTTAAGCTGTTCTTCCTGGACGAGCGCTTCTGCTTCTCTTTTTCGGTCTTCGATCCATTTGAGCACTTTCTTTACTTCGAGGTCTGCCTTCTCTAACTGCGCGTCAATCTCGGCGTTCCATGTCTCGATTTCGGTCATCTCTTCTTTGGCTTCGATCTTCTTCGCTTCCACTTCCAGTCGCATACGATTTATTTCGGCAGTGATGGACCTTAAAGTCGAAAGCTGCCTCTCGATAGACTCTGCCTTTCCTGCTTCGATGACGGCGTTCGTCTTCCCGATAGTCATTTTGAGCTGCGTGAGCTTGATGTCCAGCGCTTTCTCAGTCGCTTCCATTTCTTCTTTAGACGTTCGAACAGAAAATCAGGACTAAAAAATACTCACAAAGTTGTCCTTATCCTTCCTCGGTATGTCCCGTCGGAGGTGCCACGTTTCGCGAACTTAGCCCCGTTCACTAGGGTTAGTCACTCGGTAATCTAACTAGGTCCCAATCAATAAAGTCGTTTTGGTTTTGACACACGTTTTAATCTCTTCTCTTAACTTTCACTGTTACAACGGGCGTGTAATAGCTACTCTGAATGCACGAAATAAATGTTTCTCTTTATACTGTTTCATTAGACAATGTGATTGGTCGTTGCTGGGTCTGTCACTAAATGTCTATTGTCTCTTGACATGATGTCTAGACTTATAATAAAAACCACAAAGAAACACGCACGAAACACGAAGTCTCCGACAACTTCAAAAATCCTCAGTTTCTACAGAGCTTTCGCCGTTGATCTTACGTTTCTTTGGTTTTGAAGCCATTTTGCGAAAGCGGTCTGTGCGAGTGTCATTTTGCATTGTAAATTCGACCTGAGAGGAGCCCGGGTGTTACAAGAAGTTTGGTTGACAAATTGCGGTCTAATACTCCCGCGAGTCTTGGTTTGCCAACATGACGAGGTTACCAAGCCGATTTCAACGGTCGTTGTGTCGCGGATCAAACGGACACGGAGCTCTTCCATCGTTTCGTTACATTGGGCACACGAAGAGCTGCCTGGCGTCGCTCGCAGGGCTGCGATTGTGTGGCTAGAGAATTGAAATGAAAGATCAACCTTTGCCCTCGAATTCCGCGGTGGATTTGTGGCCATGGGTACATTTTAGCCTGGGATTTTTGACTTCGTTCGGCAGGCTGTCCCGACTAAGGTGTTTCGCCTTGTCCTCTCTTTATGAAGGGAAAACCGGAATTCAAAAAAGTCGCTTAAATCAAGTTCAATCGGTAAAATAACCACACCAGGAGCAAACAACACACGTATGGAATAAGGTGAGCCATTTTTATTGAGAATTTTCACTTTTAATTACCTCCATGGATATCTTGTAGAAAATCTCATATAAACCCTTATAATTCGATGCCATATTGTATTGCTTGTGTGGTTCAGAGAGAGAGCTTGGGCTGCCTGTGGTTTCATTCGCCTCGTTGGGCAAATTAGAATTCAGTTTATTCGCCTCTCAGGGCAATTCACTTGTTTTATTCGTCTCGTCTGGCAAATTAGAATTCAGTTTGTTCACTTCGCTGGGCAATTTACTTGTTGTATTCCCCTCTTTGGGCAAATTACAATTCAGTCTCTATACCTCGCTGGGTAGGCTCGATTTCCGCCGCTCTATCGGGTCCGCGTGCCTCCCCGGGAGATGAGCGCGGGCTCATTTCCCGAATCGAGCCTACTCGCTGGGCAATGAGACTCATGAAAGAATATCGTCTTCCCCTCGATTTGTCACTAAAACGTTCGCTATCCCCAGGACTACTTCCCCAAATACTTAAATTAACACCTGACATGACAAGCTACTGAGTAACGTAGCGTTATAGTAAAAAGGTTCCTTTCGCATCAAGAGATGACAAATGTACAAGGTACAACGCGACGAATGTACAAGGTACGAACGATCAAATTAAAGATTCGCAGACTTTCTACGCAGTGGGGTCTGGGAACTGCTAACAAACAGATAACCTCAAGGCGAGATAGGAGGCCGCCCGATACCGGCAGCAAATAGTAAAAAACAAAACAAACAAAAAAAGAAAGAAAGAAAGAAAGAAAGAAAGAAAGAAAGAAAGAAAGAAAGAAAGAAAGAAAGAAAGAAAGAAAGAAAGAAAGAAAGAAAGAAAGAAAGAAAGAAAGAAAGAAAGAAAGAAAGAAAGAAAGAAAAGAGAATAATTCCTAAAAAGGAAAGCACGAACGGAACGAGAGAGCCCATGTGTGGTAAAAATTTGTAATGGCAGGAGCAATGGTCACTTTTGAAAGCGTATGTTAACTAGCATACGAAACGTCAAGTTCTGTATTAAAATGCGTTGGAATACAATGTTTATCAGCGCTCTTTTTGTTATATTCTTAAAAGAGTTATACAGTTGAACCTCTCCACAGGACCACGACGGCCGGCTTGGGTAGAGAGGTGGCAGTTATGAGGAGGTAGTGGTGTAATATGAAACCTGTTTTTTTTTTCCGAGGGTGCAACATCTTTTGTAAAAATTATACTGATCAATAAAACAGAAACTAAACAGAGAAAGGGACCAACGACGCGTGGTATGGATCACGTTTGGTGATCGTGACCTTTCACAATAAAAATTAGGGTTTTGTATACACTTTACGTCAATCATTGACTGACTGGCCGCTGTCGAGAGGTTACCGTAAATCCTCGAATTAGCGCCCCCCCCCCCCCTCTCGAATAAGCGCCCCTTCGAATAAACGCCCCTCCTATCGGCCAAAAATTAAAACAAGCGCCCCCTCCCCTACCCCCATTTTGTGGACGAGGACTGAGACAACAAAGGATGTGTAGTTTTTGTCGTGTAGTATTAGATTTGTACATTGTTTCAGTTTGTAAACACGTTAAGTGAACACGTTGAACACTTTAAGAACTAACGGTGCCGCGATTTAAACCAGTTTAGGAACAGCTTTTTATGTCGATAAACAGCTTATGTTGTTGTTTAAACGCAGATGATGTATTAAAAAAAATGATCATGTCAGGCCACCATTTGGGAAAAATTAAATAAGCGCCCCCCCCCCCCCCCCTCCCCACCCCCATCTTCTCCTAAATTTGAAATAAGCGCCCCGGGCCCTAATTCAAGGATTTACGGTATTTTGGCAGTTAGAGGCAGAGGTATGCAAGTGGATTCTAATCTGTAGTGGTTTACTGTTGATCCAACAAGTGTGTTTTGTTACGATGTACTGATATGGTAAAATTCGGACCTCTATTAAGGTAGACAATCAGAATTCTTCTTTTTCATCGTTGACAAGTATGCCAAATCCCCCCACCCACCCATCCCTGGGAAGAAGCAGAGCAGCTAGAGCCATGAAACGGCCACATGCGAATGGTAACGTCCAACGAGATCGTTCATCACCAAAGATAACTCATATAATTACGGGTAAATTGATCTCTGCAAACGACGACAGCGAGATCTGAGTTCCTTGCGTTATTCTCCATCTCAATTACTTTGAAAAGACAGCTGGATGAACCAAGGCCATCTAAGGCCCCAGTTATATGGTCTCGGGTACCCGAGACAACCCTCCCCCTGAGGCAACTTTAGCGAGCGTATATATGTGAAAACCCCGGGGGGGAGTACTCCCTTATATGGGCTATATAGGTATGTGCGACCCCAAAGGGTATGGTTTTATCAGCCGTTTTGGTCATAAATTGGGTATCGATTTTGGTCAGAAATTGGATATGGTTTTTGCACTCTGGTCTTGAATTAATTATGTTTTTAAGAAGCTACTTTGTTATCATTATCGATAAAACCATCAACAAAAGCCCTTCATAAATTATGTTTAGAGCAACTTTGTCAGCAGCAACGGCCATAAATAGGGTATCGGATATTTGGTCAGGTCATAAATAGGATAGAGAAAATCGCAGATTTTGGTCATAAATAGGGTAAGGGTTTTGGGAAGCGGGCCACATACCCCAACCCCATTTTTCTGGGAGTACCCCCTTCCCCCGGGGTGAAAACGTCGACTCTTTAGTCCGAGTCAAAGTTGACCCCGCATGATGATTCATAACCCTTATTGAATAATCAAACGTGCAAATATCCCTCTTTGAATTCTTTGAGTTTTCCTCGGTCTCGTTCATTCGATCAAAGTGGGTTTTGCGGAGTTAATTTCACTTCTCTGATACGCATTTCTACTTTAAATCCTAAATCTAGACATTTCGTGACACTCGCCACGCTGAGAGTTGTCCCCGTTAGGA